>NC_136912.1:43052749-43238806 GCF_949606895.1 Notothenia rossii | reverse complement strand
CAGCTCCCTCTATCTCTCCACAGTCCATATTGGAAAAGCAAAACCAACAAGGCTCCACTGCTCCAAACGCACAAAACAAACGGCGGAGGGGTAGATATCAATATGCAACTTATCTGAATAACACATGTTTCTCTTCTTTTTTTTTATAAAATGGGTTCCTTCCTGTGTACATTTAGGGCAGGTTTCCCTGACCGGTATAGAGTGGTGCAGTGAATAAGCAATGGCATATTTGGCAAATGCAAAACAGAAGTGAAAACCTAAAGTTAGGCTATAAACTAACTACATGATGGTCATGTAACTTCAGGTCACCAACGTTAGGCTAAAGGTGGCTAATGTTTAGCGTGATGACGTTTTAGCAGTCTCATGAAGTCGATGTTAGCAGCAGCTGTTTATACTGATGTAATTAAAATGTTAGAACCAAACAAAACGTTGACTTTGAGAAGAAAGAACCGTTAAACAGTAAATGCTAACCAATATCCTGGATTAAGGACTCATTCATGCACCAATCTATTAGGCGCTAACGTTAAATTCCTTAACAACATATATTACGGCAAAATAAACAGTAGCATGTAATAAGCGCAGGGAGACCTAAACAAGTCTCCCTTTATCTCATCCATTGAGGCCCCTCATAACTAGCTTCTGTCCTCTTTCCAGGAGCTCAGTGTGCAGGATGAGCAGTAAAGAAAAGATGAATGTGCAGGACCAGTCCAAAGAGAGAGGCGTGTCAGGGGGCCTGGAGCTGAGCGAGGAGAAAGAGAGCTGCCCCGGTAAGACAGCGGCTCTTCTGACAGTCTTACCAGAACTACTACACATCTGTTTGCATGCTGATTCAAAGATATGCTTTCTCCCCCTTTTTCAGAAAGCTCCACCGTGTCCAGTCCAGAAAGTGCGACCACGTCCACGGTTAGCCCTGCGGACAAGGTAAAAATCACTGATCAAAAGTCCAAATGCCACACAAAAAGCTGTTTCTCTCTGCCAAGTCTTCCAAATGTAGTAAAACATCTTTGATATTGCAAACATATTTTACTCTTCTCTGAAGATCTTTGGTTAATTTGTGTTCTACAATTAGTAATAGTCTGACTGTTGAATAAGACATAATATTGCATATTCATCATCCTTTTCTTCTGTTATATCGGATACTCACACACTCCACCACATAGCATATGCATTAGAAATAGCTTGTTTGGGTTCAACGTAACAATACTAACAATTGATGTTATTAAAGCTCCCAAAAACTAAACCCACAAACTTGAATGGCAGTTTAATAGAAACAAATGTGCAGTAAGGACTGGGATTTTGATTCAATAGTGTTGAGATCAGAGAAATCTGAGAAGAGGTCAAATTGTGGAACATCTAATGTACATGCAATATTAAAACCAACATGAGTGATAGGTATTTCAAATGGAGGAGTAAATCTAATTGAACACTTACTGATTTAATCTAAGAGTTCCCGCCTTCCCACACATCATTTCATCTGAGGTTTTAGACACACTTCTGATGAAGACATGTGAAGAAACTTCTTCTGGTCTTTTCTTACTGTGATCTAAAAAGACACATTTGAACAGCACGTTGACATTAATGACGTTTCCCCCCTAGGGCCATAGCATATGGATTTGGAACAGTTCATTACAGTTAAGTTTCTGGTGTTTTTCTTGTGTTTTTCAGACACCAGAGGAGAGAGGTGATGAGGAGAAGGAGCAGGACAAGGCTAACCGCACCGCTAGAGTCCAACCCACCCCTCAGACCAGGGAAGGTGCGGCTGAGAGCCCCAACACCCCCAACACAGACAGGCGCAAGTAAGAAACAAGACAGGAACCCTAATTTAATACCACTTAATTCTACTTTATGCCCTATCCAACAATATGTCATGCCTGGTATATGACAAGGGTTATTTAATACTCTGTTTCTAACAAAACTGGCATGTATATGCAGGTTTTTAAACCTTGGAAAACCTGCTGAACTAGGCAATATGTTTGACTTATTCTGATTTTTTCATCCCAGAGTTGGTGTTAAAAAAGGTTCTGGTAGTGTGTCTGACTCTGTCAAGCAGAGTCTGGTGGCAGGAGAGCATTGTAGAAGTACGTTTTGAACATTGATAGATTATATTAACTGTCAAAATCCCATATGTTATAAATATCCTTTCCATCACTTGTTTAGGATTTGACTATTGTTCCCATGATGCTGCATGTAACCTTTCCCACAAAATAAATGTCAGAGAAATTCTTCATAATATTGAGAGTTGATAGTTCTGAATACTTTAACTTCATGTGGCATGGAAGGAAAGACCATATGTTTTATTCTGTGACAGAATGTTTCCTAAACATCATTATAAAAAAAAATGCTGACCTTGTGGCAAGTTTGATACAATCGAACATTCAGCTTCCTCAGTACGTGACTTCCTAACATAGTTAATCTCATAGGCATCAACAACATCAACACATTTATTATGACATCTAAAATGTTTATCTCCCTCAAGAGAAAGCCACATGTTAGTGTTTGTTTGTAGAAAATGGCCTTAATACTGTGTATGTAACATATGATTTGTTGATGTGTTTAGGTTCCAGGCTCCAAGCAGAGACGAGGAGTCTGAGTCTCAGAGGAAAGCTCGCTCACGGCTGATGCGGCAGTCTCGCCGCTCCACACAGGTACTGCTGCTGCTGCTTCTTCTTGTTGTATTTTTGTTTACATGGCAAACAAAATAATCTTTGAGGCATCTCTTCTCTTCACTGCCCTACTGCCTTCTGTGTCTACAAGTGTGTGGTAGGGAAGGAAAGTAAAAACCAAGACAAAAACACAGATATCATAGGAGAAAGTGGAAAGGCTGCATGTGCTACTATAACATATAACAGATCCATTTTCTCTACCTTCTAATCTCATTCCCTTGTTTCTTCAAATAGCTATCGAAGGCTGTCATTTTTTCATATAGAAATTGGATTTGCAATGTATTTCTTCGAAACCCTTAATCAAGATAAGAATAGATTATAGTTCCTTTATTGTCATTGCACCAGGTACAATGAAATAAAAAATATGTATTTTACCAAACAGAATCATTATATTTATTATCTTTGGACCATTTTCATCCAGAACTCCAAACAAATGTTCAAAGGCATACATGTAAAATGAGTATTGAGTAGCTTTAGCCAATTTGAGTATTGGGCCAGAAGCCTAAACACCCTTATCTATTCTATTGAAGTGTAGCACATTGTGGTTAACTTCTCGATGGAGAGGCAGAATACATTTCTAAGAAACTGTTGCGTGATTTCGTTCTCTGCTCTGTGCCTGCAGGGTGTGACTCTGACAGATTTGAAGGAAGCGGAGAAGACGGTGGCTAAAGCTGAAGAGCCCCCCCCTCGCAGCATCCAGCCTGTCAGCCCCATCGTTACCATCACGCCTGCTGAAAGGGGTGCGCACCAGTCAAATGTTTACTGTTATGCAGACTGCCAAATATAACCATGATGTATGTTTTGGGTGGAGTGCCCTGCCAGATAGGAAATTAGGTTTTCTCGCATGAGCTTCTGCTGCTGGTGTTGATCATTAGGCGTGGTTTACCATAAAGTCATAGTGTAGTTGGTTGTGTACATCTTCCTCTTTATGGTGTTTTTTCGCCCCCTCCCACGCTCCACTCTTGTTTGGTTTTTCTGATGGGGAACTCAAGACTCAACTTGCAGAGATCTGACAAAGAAAAGGGAGCTTCCTGTTAAACAGAAAGTACAATTTGGATACTTGATGACTGGAGTTGGAAGAAGTACTTAAATCTCACACTCAACTAAAGTAGAAATACCACGGTTTAGGTAGAAATACTTTGTTACAAGTCCAGCATTCAAAGTACAAAAGTATAGGCATCAAAATACACTCAAAGTACTGTCAAGCAGAATGGCCATTTTTAAATCCAACTAAAGTACAAGTTAATGTGTGGATAATGCATTATATTTCTTATGAACAATGCAAAGAAACTAAAGCTTCTTCCAGAGGCTAGACTACTCTGATTGGTTGTCGGCTCTTTTGTGACAGCCGCTTAGAGATGTTCAGACCCTTAGCCTATCAAGTACAATGTATTGGAGCGCTAGCCAATAGAAGCGTGAGTGTTTCATAGTGATGTCACTATTTTATAGAAGTAAATAAAGGAGTCGAATGGCGGCGTTTCAGGCAGGGGAGTGTGGGAGAGAAACTCTCTGTAGGGAACACAGGGATTGTAGCCTTTGCAGACCATTTACATGCACACATAGCTACAGAAGATACTACAGGGAAAGGGAAAAGCACAATAGAGCCTCTTTAATATCTTATTTATACCTATACTCCACTGTATATATTTGAGTATATATCTTATTGTACAACATGCACACTTTTACTTACTTTTATTCTATATTATTTTATCTTTTATTATATCTTTTTTTGAAGTGTCATTATTTGATGTGTTATATAAGACTACAGGAGAGGCAAAGCTCCAAAAAGCACAATAGGGCCTCTTTAAGTAAATGTACTTAGTTACCCTCCGCCACTGCTGATGACTGCGCATTTGTTCGGGTCAATCCTGAAGTTATCCTGAAGTCTCCAGCCTCACGTTAACTTCTGTGTTTGAGTTGTGTTTCTCATATGCATTCTCTTTTGGATATTTATTGGTAGTTCGATTTTTGACTTGTTTCTGTGGGCCTGCATGTGTTTCAGATACAGACGCGCTGAGCCAGGTGGAGGCGGAGGGGGAGAAGCGTCTGGGAGTGAAGGACAGGAGGAGAGGGAGGAAGGAGAGACGCTCCACTGGCATCGTTCTGCCAGACGCAGAGGTAACTGTCTAATCAATTCATTTTTGCAGTGATGTGGAAAGTAGGGGAAAGGACATTTGAAGTGCCACCGTAAGACAAAACCCAACTGGTCTCTGGGACAGTAGGCAGATCTTGAACATGTCTCACTTACAGTCTTTTAGGCAGCTTTCTCCATTATGAAGGTTATTAAATATGTTTCCAAGGTCATCAATGAGCAGCTGCATATGTTTATGAGAATATATCTAATTCCATTTAGACCCAGATTTAGAATCCAGGCAGGATAAACTCAACGATATATATATTTTTGAAAGAAAGAAAAAAGAAGGTCAAAGCTGTTCAACATGTATACTATAACCAGGGCTGCACATAACTGGTGCGCAGGTGCGCATGCGCCAAAAAAAGAGCACCTGGTCATTTGAAAAAAGGCGCATTTTCATGCCAACATTGAGAGAAGAGAGAAGAGAGAGAAGAGAGGAGAGAGAGAGAAAGATATTTGCGAGTTGCATATGAACTCAGGGCCGGCCCGTAGCACTGGCGTTATAGATGTTCGCCTAGAGCGCCAGATCTGGGGAGGCGCTGCGCTGGCAGCTCTGGGAGGGAAAAAACATTTTGGACCGTTGGGGCTCATCCTAATTTTCGGCCTTGATGTAACAACATTCATAATTAAGTAAATGTAACACCCTTTTCACCCCGGTTACACGTTTCATTTGCCCTGTACGATGGGTGCTGTAAGTGATGAAAATGGGGGATGTTGGCTTATCTGGCACCCGCAGCTCACAGCCAAAGTGCGACTGAGCGTGGGAGAGAGGGAGGGCGCACCGCCCGGTACCGGCACTGTTCTTATTAGAATCTGGTGCTAGCTGCTCTAACTGATATAAGAAGAAGATGTTTCTACAATAATGTGGAGGGAGAGTCCTCTCCAGTCAGACTGAGAGGCTGATAACTACAACTCAGTGAGGTAAAGGACTCTTCGTCTAAGTTCAAATGGTTTGGTCACAATTTATGTAAACACATATTTCCAAGGCACTCCTTTATAATGATTGGGATAAACAGGTTTGAAATCATTCAAATGTATACTATAGGACAGTAACCAAAAATATCCTTTAAAACTGGAGAGATAAAAAGAAATGCATAAATGTTAAGGTAAAATAAGATATGAATGAACAACACAAATAAAATAAGTTACACACTCATTTGTTATTGGCTATGGTAGGTTATTGGTTATGTTCACATACACTTATTTGATTACATCCACTTGTCTAAGATGACAACAGAGACTTTCGACCCAAAACCAGCTGTTGACTTGTGGATGCAAGCAGCTAATCGCAGACTCAACCAGAGAGAAAGAGTAGGCCTACATCATCAGCTACCATGTCTGACAGAGAGGAGAACAGTCAGGAGGAGGGTAGTGATGACAGCTTGTAGGATTACTGGTCGTGCTAATGTTGTCTTGTGTTCACCTCTGCATGTGTGTTCAGTGCCGTGTGTCTGGCAAATAAAGTCAAGACCCCCTAAAAAGTTACGGTTTATTTCATTTTAAGGATGAGCACCAAGCAACATCTCCAGGTGCTCCTTTGAGAACCAGGGCAAAAAAGTGATGTGCACCGCTGACTATAACATTATTTGAGCCTATTAAACGTTTTTAAAAAGAAATAGAAAAATGGTCATTCAAGCTAAAATGTGTTATTTTATTCTAAAATGGAGCACTTTATTTATGTTGCACAATAGTAAAAGCTTCCTGCTTTGCATATTATTTTAACCGCTGACTTTTTTTAACTTGTGCTTCTTTGATTTGACTGTCAGTTGACTACATACATAATTTGGTACAACATTTCAACTTCTGTAAATACAATGCTGCAACAAGCTGAGACAGATCATATCAATGACTGTCCAATCAGAGAATTTTACTACCAAAATGTAATGAATAAAGTGTGGTTAAGAACACAAAGATTTGTGAAGTCCCCTTCTTTGTAGTATGTATTCATTCAGATGGAAGTACAGTGCTGTGCAGATAGTGAGCTTTCTTTGTTTGTTTTAAGAATGAAGAGGAGGACGCTCATTTGGACGATTGGAACAGTAATTCCAAGTAAGTGTTACTGTTTGTAATCTCTTGCATATGGTTTCAGTCGTTCATTTTCTTCATCTCTTTTTGATGTTGTTTTTATATTGCATTGTATCAGAGACAAGCCAAGAAAGCAGAATCATTATTTTTTAGTACTATTTTCTTTCCGCAAAAAAACAAAAACCCAGATTTGTTTCCATGTTATGGCTTTTGTTATTTTATGGATGGATTTAACGGTTCGCTGGAGAAGACTGTGACTGTTATATTCTATATGAACCTTCTAGGTTGCCACTGTGTAGTGAACAGAAATGTATTATTTCCAGTTCATGAAGGTACATTTTAAGATGGAAATGTATAGCCCTGTGATATTTTTTGGGCGCATTAATATCTCTTGTTTGTCTCCGCAGTGAGAGTCTACCAGGAGACTCCTCCTCTGACTACAGAACGGTACGTTTCTGACCTTCTTACAGAAAAGATCACACATTCCTGAAAAACATACCTGAGGGCTGACACTGAATTATATCTGAGGTGTGGACACATCAGGGCAGGATGATTACCCAACATGCTCTAGTGAGGAATTACCAGGAAACCCTGCCAGACTCAACTGTAGCATCCACCATGCTGCTCCTCTCTGCACTAAGGATCACTATCTCTTCAGGGTTTTGTAGTCTCAAGGTGTGTGTGTGTGTGTGTGTGTGTGTGTGTGTGTGTGTGTGTGTGTGTGTGTGTGTGTGTGTGTGTGTGTGTGTGTGTGTGTGTGTGTGTGTGTGTGTGTGTGTGTGTGTGTGTGTGTGTGTGTGTGTGTGTGTGTGTGTGTGTGTGTGTGTGTGTGTGTGTGTGTGTGTGTGTGTGTGTGTGTGTGTGTGTGTGTGTGTGTGTGTGTGTGTGTGTGTGTGTGTGTGTGTGTGTGTGTGTGTGTGTGTGTGTGTGTGTGTGTGTGTGTGTGTGTGTGTGTGTATAGCTCTACCTAAAGGTCCTGCAGGAGAACCTGGCTCTGAAGGACAAGCTGCAGGAGAAGGAGCTGCTGCTCAGCCAGAACAAGGTGGAGCTGGAGAGACTCCAACAGGTAAGTGTGTGTGCATCAAAATCTAGTTAAAGTTGCGACAGTAAAAGTAGTGATTGTGCAGATTGGTCCATTTCAGAATAATAGATATGATATGTTTTATAATGATTGATCATGAAAGTGTTCTCAAAGCTGGTAAAGGTGCAGCTAGTTTGAATGACTTTGTATACGGCAGGGTAGCTTGTGAATTTACTCCAAGTGGAACTAAAGTCTGATTTAACACTTGATTAGATTTCACATCATTCATCCAGATCTGTGAAGTAACTAAAGGTATTAAATACATGTGGTGGAGTAAAAGTACACCATTTACCTCTGAACTGTAGTGGGGTGGAAGTAGCAACACACTGAAATACTCAAGTAAAGTACACGTCTGTCAAATGTTACCTAGTACGGTCAGTGTATGTTTTGGTCATTGGATTTTCTTTTCACAACAGGATATTCAAAAACAAAAAATGACTGGATATTTGATTTTTGTTTTTGAAATTGAAAAACCAAAATTGAAATACAAGGCGTTTTTCTTTATCATGGTCAAAAATGGATTTACTAAACTTATAAAACGGGATGATTTTCATTTTTTACTTCTCAAAACAAAAAATAAAATCACTAGAAAACAGAAACAAAAAAACCCCCCGTTTTTTCATATTATTATATATTCTGTCTTTCAAAATAAGAGCGCAGATGAGGACAGTCAATCCGTGTATCTACGGTCCATTTGTTTTCACAACGAAAACAGCCAAGACACATTTTGAGCCCAGAAAATTTATGTTATTAAGGGCTGTAAATATAATAGGCCTATGTCTAAAATGGACAACATTGTTTGGAGATTTCAACAGCGATTCTGCACTGCGGTTAGGGCTGGGCGATATGGTCTCTAAATGATATCGCGATATTTACTGACTATATATATACTATACTATATAGATTTACGATATATATCGCGATATTCTGAAATGTCCTCTAAAAAAAAAAATTGTTTTAATTATTATTTAACCCCCCGATGTTTACAGTCACGCCAGTATGATGATTCTAGTAGTCCCTGCAACATATGTCTGCATTAAAAAAAATCGACTAATAATGAAGAAAATTAACACATTTGTTGCAATAGTAATTTATGCACTAACTACATTACTACTTGTACTACAACATTTGAATCATCAGTTCTTCCTCATTTTCCTCAATTGTTCATATTTGGTTTATGAAAATAATGATATTGTGGTCATTGTTCAAAAATGTCTGCTATTATTATGAGTAGTATTATTATTATTATTTGTATAATGCGCTTTCTGTCTTCCTGTCATTATCAGGAGTTAGACATGTTATGGCTATGTATTAGATTAGAACCTTCATTCTCCTAAACTGCTGGGACATTTCCCTAAAGCCAATACCTTTATATTTTCTACTCTTCACTTACTTGTCAGCATAGGTCGGCATTGATGTACAGAGCCGACAGAAGACCTTGTTTATATTGGCATCATATTGAGAGGTGCAGTGACGCGTCCTAAACCAGGAAGGAAGCTGCTGGTTCCCTCGACAAAAAAGCAATGGGATTTCTCCACAGGTTTTGGAAAATAGCTGGAAATAAGGTCTGTGGAAAACAAACCTGTTTGATAAATGCACGTTTTGTTCAGCCGGATAATCTCCACATGTCTACCCTACTTTTATAATTTTAGAATCATAAATCTAATCGATAGATTATAAAAGGGTTTTAGGACGCGTCGCTGCACCACTAGAAGCCAACTCCATCAATCAAGCTGGCTGAAACTTTCTCTCCCTCTTCTTCTCATGCTCCCTGTCACTCTCCTTTAACTCCTCCGGTGACTTTCTTTTATTTGAAGATAGTTTTTTGCCCGGCGCTCACGGGCAAACGGGAGCCTGCTCGCGCTGGCTCTGCAGCAAACAGCTGCTGCGGAGCCAACGCTAGCAGGCTCCCGTTTGCCTTTCAACCAACAACGACAACCGCCTCACGAAACGCTATGTTGTAGCGTTAATAAACGAAACAATTTAACAAAATTGCTTGTCAAAGTACCTATACCACTGGACAATTTTATTTTTTTTAAGCAATATTTTTAGTGGCCCGAGCGGGCAAGTGGAAAGTACGTTATGCTGGCCCGGGGTGTCTAAATAGTGCTTCCGAGCCAGCGGGCCATTTATAATGTCGAACCCTGCTCTCTGTCACTGTGCATGTGTGTAATGTTTGTGTGCAAGTTAGACGGGGCCTGCGTGTGTGCCTGCGTGTGTGACTGTGTCTATGAGGGAGAAAGGAAAGCTCATTTTGGCCGCGGCGGGAAATTGATTTGACAACATAATACTCGATGTTCACGATGTGGTCATTTACGACATCGCATGGAGTGTAATCCACGATGTATCGTGTAAACTCGATATATCGCCCAGCCCTAACTGCGGTCAGCTCAGCCGTCTCTCGAGTTTATTATTTTTTCTGCCAATAGTTCTTCTTGACATCGATCCTGTTGGACTCAGTAGGCTAGTAGTGAAACTACTCCCACAACAAGTACTATGAAGTACTTACTGTTTACTTTTTAAGTAATCCTCTGTCAATGTCCCCTCCTGAGTACAAGAATGCATGTTTCTCTGCTATTTTGAATCAGCGTTAAAACACCTTTCTTCATGAGACTGATATTGTTGGACAGAGTATTTTAAGAGGATATGGTACACATGATATCAGCAATACTTCCAGTCAGTAGTCCGGCAGTAGGAGTTTTACCCCTTGGAAAGTCTTGCCCGCTATTTATATTGACTTTGATTGAAGTTAATAACAATATTGATATTATATAGATATTTGATGCAGTCTTTCTGAACACTTTTAAAATAAAATACTGCAATTTAAGAATATTTTAAATGTTCTGCACAGATAGTGCCTTAACTTACAGCAGGTGAAAAGATTTGTGTAAGGATACATTCTTCATGGTCTTCAATGGCTCTCTAGATAAAGGGCGTTTTATGGTTGCTTGTATTATCCTCAGATAGTGGTTTGTTTAAATAACTAGTGACATTTTAATAAATATTGAAAAAAAGGGCTCCATAAAAGGCATAACCTGGCCGGCTTAACCAGTGTGTATTTTTTCAAGCACCACAAGATTCATAGTTTATAAAGTACAATTCTGGGCCATTGATTGTCATTTCTCCAAAACACATACCCTTAAAAATCCCTGTTTTGAAGCCTTAAAATGGTTCAGGAAAAGGACTTTACATTGTATTATACTTAAATACAGGACTATTCAGTTAAGAGAAGAGAAAAAAGGAAAGAAAATCGTAATAATGGGTGATGTAACATTAATGACAGATATAATATGAGGTCCTTGGCACTCAGACTTTAGAGGGGTCATTGTGTGATCATGGGGCATCAACCTTACAGCATCAGGACAATATCATATGGAGTCAGACACTGGAAGTGTGCCGGAGGCGTTGACTGGGACTGATGGAAGGATGAGGCTGATGAGACTGAAGAACCTGCGAGGTACGAACTAGCGGCGGAGAAATAGTTATATATTAAAAGACAGCAGCATCATAAGAGGGCAACCATGTGACAGAGTGTGTCACTTTGCTGAAGGATAGTTGGGACCAGCTATCCAGGCCAGACTCTAAAGACTTTCCAAGGTGTAAAAATGCTGCTGCTGGAGTACTGACTGGAAGTATTGCTGATATCATGTCTACCATCCTCTTAAAATACTCTGTCCAACAATATCAGTCTCAGGAAGACATTTATTTCAACGCTGATTAAAACACACGCACAGACACGCACACACACACACATATATATATCTATATACACACACACACACACACACACACACACACACACACACAAAGAAAACCTTTTGAATTCATATAGAGTTGTTTTTTCTATTTCTTCTGAATTGTAGAAATCCTTGATGTTTCAATACCCTCGTAGCACAGTAAAACACATGGTGAAACATTTGTTTCCTTCCAAAATAAAAAGTCATGCCATAGAGGGTTAAGGCACTATCTGAACATTACAAATATTCTTAATTTGCAGTATTTTATTTTAAAAGTGTTCAGAAAGACTGCATCAAATATGCTATATCTATATAATATCAATATTGTTATTAACTTCAAAGGGGTAAAAATTCTGCTGCCGGACTACTGACTGGAAGTATTGCTGATATCATGTCTACCATCCTCTTAAAATACTCCGTTCAACAATATTAGTCTCATGAAGAAAGGTGTTTTAACGCTGATTCAAAATAGTAGAGAAACATGCGTTCTTGTTCTCAGGAGGGGACATTGACAGAGGAATACTCAAAAAGTACACAGTAAGTACTTCATAGTACTTGTTGTGGGAGTAGTTTCACTACTAGCCTACTGAGTCCAACAGGATCGATGTCATGAAGGACTACTGGCAGAAAAAATAATAACAAAATCGAGAGACGGTCGAGTGACCGCAGTGCAGAATCGCTGTTGAAATCTCCTAACAATGTTGTCCATTTTAGACATAGGCCTATTATATTTAAAGCCCTTAATAACATTCATGTTCTGGGCTCAATATGTTTCTTGGCTGTTTTCGTTGTGAAAACAAATGGACCGTAGATACACGGATTGACCGTCCTCATCTGCGCTCTTATTTTGAAAGACAACTTCCGGTAGCAGAATATGAAAAAATAGGGTTTTTTTTGTTTCTGTTTTCTAGTGATTTTATTTTTTGTTTTGAGAAGTAAAAAATGAAAATCATCCCGTTTTTTAAGTTTAGTAAATCCATTTTTGACCATGATAAAGAAAAACGCCTGGTATTTCAATTTTGGTTTTTCAATTTGAAAACAAAAATCAAATATCCAGTCGTTTTTTGTTTTTGAATATCCATTTGTGAAAAGAAAATCCAATGACCAAAACGTACACTGACCTAGTACCAGTGTTTCCGCCAGACCAGGGCTGAATTTTGACTTGAGCGTCCCTTATACAGTGGGGCAAAAAAGTATTTAGTCAGCCACCAATTGTGCAAGTTCTCCCACTTAAAAAGATGAGAGGCCTGTAATTTTCATCCTAGGTATAACTCAACTATGAGAGACAAAATGAGAAAAAAAAAATCCAGAAAATCACATTGTCTGATTTTTAAAGAATTTATTTGCAAATTATGGTGGAAAATAAGTATTTGGTCACCTCCAAACAAACAAGATTTCTGGCTCTCACAGACCTGTAACTTCTTCGTTCAGAGCCTCCTCTGTCCTCCACGTGTTAACTGTATTAATGGCAACTGTTTGAACTCGTTATCAGTATAAAAGACACCTGTCCACAACCTCAAACAGTCACACTCCAAACTCCACTATGGCCAAGACCAAAGAGCTGTCAAAGGACACCAGAAACAAAATTGTAGACCTGAACCAGGCTGGGAAGACTGAATCTGCAATAGGTAAGCAGCCTGGTGTGAAGAAATCAACTGTGGGAGCAATTATTAGAAAATGGAAGACATACAAGACCACTGATAATCTCCCTCGATCTGGGGCTCCACGCAAGATCTCACCCCGTGGGGTCAAAATGATCACAAGAACGGTGAGCAAAAATCCCGGAACCACACGGGGGGACCTAGTCAATGACCTGCAAAGAGCTGGGACCAAAGTAACAAAGGCTACCATCACTAACACACTACGCCGCCAGGGACTCAAATCCTGCAGTGCCAGACGTGTCACCCTGCTTAAGCCAGTACATGTCCAGGCCCGTCTGAAGTTTGCTAGAGAGCATTTAGATGATCCAGAAGAGGATTGGGAGAATGTCATATGGTCAGATGAAACCAAAATAGAACTTTTTGGTAAAAACTCAACTTGACGTGTTTGGAGGAGAAATAATGCTGAGTTGCATCCAAAGAACACCATACCTACTGTGAAACATGAGGGTGGAAACATCATGCTTTGGGGCTGTTTTTCTGCAAAGGGACCAGGACGACTGATCCGTGTAAAGGAAAGAATGAATGGGGCCATGTATCGTGAGATTTTGAGTGACAACCTCCTTCCATCAGCAAGGGCATTGAAGATGAAACATGGCTGGGTCTTTCAGCATGACACTGATCCCAAACACACAGCGCCCGGGCAACGAAGGAGTGACTTCGTAAGAAGCATTTCAAGGTCCTGGAGTGGCCTAGCCAGTCTCCAGATCTCAACCCCATAGAAAATCTTTGCAGGGAGTTGAAAGTCCGTGTTGCCCAGTGACAGCCCCAAAACATCACTGCTCTAGAGGAGATCTGCATGGAGGAATGGGCCAAAATACCAGCAACAGTGTGTGAAAACCTTGTGAAGACTTACAGAAAGCGTTTGACCTCTGTCATTGCCAACAAAGGGTATATAACAAAGTATTGAGATGAACTTTTGTTGAGGTATACCTAGGATGAAAATTACAGGCCTCATCTTTTTAAGTGGGAGAACTTGCACAATTGGTGGCTGACTAAATACTTTTTTGCCCCACTGTGTATATATATATATATATATATATATATAATATTATATATATATATATATATATATATATATATATATATATATATATATAATATTATATAAACATAAGAAGTAAAAATGTGGGCAATTGGCCAACTTATTTCACCTGAAGTTAGCCTAACTTTGGAGTGTCTTTTTGGCCCTTCATCGACAAGCTATCGAAACATATTTGTTAACAATGGATTCCTCTGATCATGTTATTTCTGCAGCGTAAGTTGCCATGTTGATTTAGCCAGGTTAAAAGACAGCAGCTGTAAGGGAAACTCTTGCTTTAGGCTAAACATACCTCGTTAACCCTCTGATCTGGCCTTGTGGTATCCCCCTCTGCTTTCAGAAGTGAGTGTATTTGAGAAGTGTGCAACAGAAATGAGGGTTGTATAGTTGAACGGTCAGCTGTTTAACACTGTGTCTCTGTGGCAGAATCAAGATAGCGGCACCGACAGACCGGCCCTGCTGGAACTGGAGAAATTTGTAAGTCCATTTATTTTCTCACTGTGTCTCTATCTCTAGGAACAAACCTCCTGTACTGTATATATAAAAACCATGACAACTAACAGTCTGTTTGCCAGCTCAGAGTCCTGTTGTGAACCCATAAATGTTGAGTACCTCCATGTTTAATTTGATAAATGTATAGTACTGGTCACCAACACAAAGAAACTGCCGGATGCTAACTTTCATATGGTTGACAATTAGCACAATTAGCTTAAGTTGCATTAATTATAATTATTACCATCATAGCCTATGCAGACAATAGTTAAAAAACGCCTTGGCCTTTTTTTCGTTATTGAGGATTCTGAATCCATTTCTGATCTTTTCAGGATCCAAAAAGGCAGTTTTAACCAGAAAGTGGCCAACAATCGGCCCACAGAGAGTACAAATATTGACACTTTCTGGTTAAAACTGCCATTTTGGTTCCTGAACATGTCAGAAATTGACTCGGCATCCTCAATAACCCCCACAATATCTCCAAAATTGTCGATATCGGCCAAGCCATTTTTGAACTACTGTCTTCATATTCTATAATTTAATGGTAACTAACGCAACTTATGCTAATTGTGCAAACTGCCCAACATATGAAAGTTAGCATCCGCCAGTTTCTATGTGCTGGGGACCTGTACCATACATTTCTTACTTTTCAACATTTCCGGGTTCAAAGTGCTGGCAACTCGACTATAAAGGAACGTAAACAAAACAGTCATTTCCTGTTCCAGAGTTAAACTGTGTATGTTGATGCGTTAGCTACATTTACTTTATGATATGTGATAACATATTTTAGCAGGTCCTTTAGAGAAGAAGTGAAATGTTGTCTGGTGAAATGATGTTCAAACTGTTCCACAGGAGAAGCTGTCCCTCCAGAGGAAGGCAGTGGAACTGGAGGATGAGCTGAAGGTACCGTGGTTCATTATAGACACATTAAGATTGACAGGATATTTCCACATAACACCGAGTAGAACAGTTGCACATGTAATGCCGCTTTCACATGGAAAGTCTCCAAAAAGAAAATACATTTAGTTTATGAAGTGAAAGCGCATTACATGTAAGCATCATCAAAATAAAAAAATCTGAATTAATTTAGTGTAGTCCATGGCATTAGGGCTGAGCCAATAGGCGCTTTCACACCGGAGTACTTTTCCCGTTTAGTTCCGATAGTTCCTGGGATTTTGCGTTCACCCCAAAAAGAGAACTTAGTTCATGAGAAATGTTACCCCCTTTTTAGAGGTGTTACTTTCCTGGGGAGAAAAAAGTTCCAATTTCTGATTGGCTGGGTGAATTGCAAACCACGCCCCGTAAAACTCTGAAAAGTTTTGTGAATCCGCCATTGTATTTGCTGCCATTAGCATTAGCCCCGCGCTCCAACAGAGAGAGAATAGCTTATGGCAACACAAAAAAAACATGGGTGGAGTGATGAGGAGGTGTCGGCGTTTTGGCGATTTACTCACAGTGCCCGATCTGCAGTGCGCATGTGCGAGATGGTCCACCATATTGGAGAACTCCGGACGGCAACCCAAGTAGGACACTTGACACAGTGGCTTTTGGCAACGCTCAAAAAGAAAACGAGAGAGAGATGAGTTATTGTTATTACAACGTGACTTCACTATTATTTAACAACTCTTTTTATTGGGTTCTTTTATTTGGGGTTAAGTACATTGTCAGAATAAGTGAGAAATGAATTTAACTTCTGTTAGACAGCCATATGCCATACATTTTTGCATACATTCCCAGTAAATATTTATTCAGTATGATAGCTGTCCAACAGAAGTTAAATCTATTTCTCACTTATTCTGACAATGTAATTAACCCCAAATAAAAGAACCCAATAAAAAGAGTTGTTAAATAATAGTTAAGTCACGTTGTAATAACAATAGCTCATCTCTCTCGAGTTTTATTTTTGAGCTTTGCCAAAAGCCACTGTACGGCAACCCAAGAGGACATTTTACACGGCCAAATTCCGCAAAGAATATTAAAAAATAACAATCGACAATCAATTATGAATATGGTGGGATACATTCTTTGAATAAGCGAGAAATGGATTTAACTCCTGTTTGACAATAACTGTGAATTTATTTCCTTTTATTTAAAATTAGAAATCAAATGTGATCATACACCAACGCAGTTTTTAAAGATATACATTTTTCAACACAGAATCATTTAACAAATTACACCATATCCAATCATTTTACGAGTCAGAAAATGCTATCGGTTCATTGCAGTTATTGTTTATTGAATTAGATTACCATGAGCTCAACATAATTATGTAGAGTACAAGTCCACAGCCAAGAAAATGCTATTTGCATTTCATTTTATTTATGAGTATGGAATTATAACACAGGAGTTTGTTATTATTTACTATAACTTGATCATTCTATTTCAGTTTGTGGGCTACAGCCAGTTTATGGTAGCAGCACGTTAACAGCTTCATCCTCTGAACGTGTGTACTGTCTGTTCAGTTCAACTGCAGGAACCCAGAACATAGACAAAAAAACATAACCCCCTTCACATCTCAACTATTGTAAATGTTACGGGTCCCTGATGTGACCACAGTGGCAGTGATGATAACTATTAAGCAGGTGAAACAGGAGCTGTTGGCAGGAAGTTGTTGTTGCTATGGAAACAACATGACGGTATCTGATATCATAAAGACGGAGAAAGTAAAGAATAAAGTTTATCTTTAAATGTTAGCACCCCCCCGAAGAGGCACAAGCTCTTACGTTGAGTAAGTAACTAAGTTTCAATACATTCTAAATCATCAGTAAAGTCTACGACCATATTTCGGAGGGATATGATACATATTAACTTTCAATTTTATGCATTTCAGTTCTTCAATAACATTACTTAATTATCACTTCACTTTCCTGACACAGTTCCACTAACATACATTCACTGTTGATTGTTATTTTTTAATATTCTTTGTGGAATTTGGCCGTGTAAAATGTCCTCTTGGGTTGCCGTACAGCCAATGCGTGACATCATTAGTAAGCGTAACGGACCCCGTGCTAATCTGGTAGGCCGTGCAGATATGGTACCTACACCGGTGTGAACGCGATCGGCTCTTTAGTTCCATGGGAGTACTAAGGAATTTGAATTAAGTGATTCATCAGATTAAATAATGTATTCAATCAAATTCCTTTATTATATATAGCTTTTTTCTACATAATAATGTACTAGTGGTAGGGCAGTGAAAATGTTATTTTTGGAAGGCTAGATGTCGATATGGATTGAAACAGGATGTTGTCTTTGATAAATATCTTGATCTGAAACAGGTTGAAACTAAATATACAGACACGTAAGCAAAAAATAAATGCTGAAACTCCATTGTAGTTTGCCTTGGACCAACAAGTACAAATGCACCTATGGATTAGCCTACACATCAATTATACGTATATCCTATCGTATATCCTATCCCTAACTGGCCGTTAGAGGTCACTGTATGAGAGTTTTAAGTTAGACCTGCTGTAACCGCTGTAACACTATTCACATTTCTCCTTTTAGTGATATCTGATTGTCGTGTTGCACGATGCACGATCCCACATATGCATTATCATATGGTTAAAAACGAAATATATTCTGTGTAATTGTATTTAAAAGTAAGCATTTCCCTCATTTTGGGTTCTGATTATCTGAAAAGTGAAGTTGACTTGGCGCTACCGTGCGTCTGTTATTGCACTGCCACAGGTCAAGTGCAGCAACCAGGACCTGTCAGTTTGTCAGTTGTGTTTATGGGTGCGTCACAAAGTGAATGTACTTGTTTTGTAAAACCGGTTCCCAAGATAATGCAAAGTTGTCTGCAGTGTTATCAAAGTAACTCACATGAAAGCTAATCGTCTAATTTCATAAAAATGATTTTACTTTATGAAGTAAACCTTTTTATTTGATGGTAAATATAATCTAACGCTTGTTGATGTTCCTGCAGGTTCTGGGGGACCTCAGAACAGACAACCAGAGGCTGAAGGACGAGAACGCCGCGCTCATTCGAGTCATCAGCAAACTCTCAAGATGAACCCTTAAAAACATGGAGATAAAAAGTATTACAGAATCTTCTTTTGCCCAACTCAGACGACACAGGAAGAGCGGGCAGCAGCAACACCTGCACAGCACATTGACAGTAACTGGAACAACGTTTTAGATTTCAGGGTTTTTAGTGTTTTGGGCCTTTTTGTTTTGGCAGATCTACTGTATGATAAGCTGAACTGCACCTCCTGTGGACTCACATCCACTTTTTTTTTTTTACGTCTTTATTGTATTTTTTTTAACTGGAATATTTTAATGTGCTTTGCTCCTCTGATACTTTGTGTAAAATCCGTATTAAGAGACCTAAAAGCCATGCACAGTGCGAGCTCACGGTTTTAGCCTTCTTGACCCCTGAAGGGATGGAGGGAAAAAAAAGCCAGTCAGGTGTAGGGTATGGTTACTATTATAAGACAAAAATTACCGTAAATGTGCCAAAAACCAGCCCCAGTTTTACGTGTCCTTTGGGGGAAACTCCACGAGGTCAGTGTTGTTTCTCAGGGTGAGTCTCGGGTCGATGCTTTCTGTTTTTGGTGGACCAAATTTTGCATGCTCATTTCTCCCTGCTCCTCTGAATGTATATTTAATATGTATATTTATGTACAGGGGCCATCTGTCCTGACAGTGATGTAAAGTCTCGAGCGGAGAGTTTTGGGTGCTAATAATGGAAGTCATGTTCAGAGTGATTTTTAAGGAATTTGTTTTGTTACAAACATCAGATCTTTCATGAGCTTTAGGAGAATGCATGCTCTATCCTTAGTACTGTACGCCAGTAGTGATTTTGCCTTTTTTGTTTGACTGGAGGCTTCTGAAAGCAACGACCCCTCGGCTATGCTAAGCTAAGTATTCACCCTGTGACGGACGGCTGGTAGGATTCAACAGACAGGCCAACGTTTGAATGTTTACTCCAATTTTAAAGAAAAACTTGCATGTCAAATTGTATTTTGATGCTGTGCCTTTCGATATACATTTCTAAGTCATATTTCTATTTTGCTTTGGCAAACGTACACTGTTAAGTATGAAATACAGTATGGGCATACATTATTAAGGCTCTGTTGTTTCTGTTTGTTTTTCCCCGCCCAAATGCTGATACACCAGTATCACAGGGACACATATCTTTGTTACAATTATCTTGAAAATAATTCTGTCAAATTACGATATTATCATAAGTGCATTGAAATAAGCATTTTAGGCATTTAAGTGTGTCCTGTCAAAATATGTTTATGTTGGTATGACAGGTATTACTGTAATGAAATAATGCAGAACTTACACAGCATGTCAATTTGAAGCATCTTTCTGTAAGAGCTTCCAGAAGTGTCAAATTTTTTCCAAATGCCCGGGTTCAGTAAAAACTGAAACTGAACCTTATGTCCCTTTAAAGACACAGGAAAACATAATTCCTGGGTAAAAGCAGTGCTACTATTTGACACAACACCCGTGAAGGAGGCAGAGTTGAGCAAAATCTTTATTGGCCGAGAAGAGCAATAACACATGATAGAATATACAACCCCACCAGCATGCCAGCGTTTTCATAGAAACTGTACAATGTGAAGGAATGTATGGAGCAGGAATACATTATCAGAAGAACCAAAATAAAAGTTATACATCCATATGTTCTGGTACAGTACGAGTCGATTTCAACAAATGTTTCAGGTCAGTTTCAATCCCCTCCTCATTAAATATGGAGCGTGTTCTCTGCTCGTGTCACCTTCCATTCATTGGTTTCCTTTTCACTACCAGCGTCTGACACTTGCTCCTGCACTTTCTCTGCTTCTACTCCTCCACCTGGGGTCTGCTGACTGAAGTAATGGAAGGGGGGGGGCTTTGTATGAGGAATGATGTACATTAAGGCAAAGGGAGAAAAAAAGGCTTAATTAGAAATGTGTATTTGTCGCCACATGATCATAGTCAGTGCTAAGGCCTCATGGCTAAAAGGAAGGAGAGGTTCAATAGTTCACTGGTTCCAATTCTCAACATACAGTCTCCTCCAATCACAAGGTGAGTTCATTTCGCAGAGCCTGTATCTGAGTAACGGGCTACGGAAAGCTAACTGGTTGGTAGCTTGGTAAGCCCTTAAAGTACAGATTACCTAACAGTGAGCACTGCATGTACTGACAAGGCATGCTAAATTAGATTTAGACATAAGGCAGCTTTTTTTTTTTTTTTTTTAATCCTAATATTTTTTACTCCCTTGGTCACTTAGGCCCCAGTCCCCATTTGAAAGGGAGTGGGTGAATACATTACGGGAAGAGAGAGCTCTGAATTAACTCTTCTTACAAGGCAGGTATTGGTAATTACATCAAAAAGACAGCAAGCAAAGGAAAGCTATAGGAGGTGGAAGGGTGGGGGGGCAGGTGGATGTGGTGGGGCCCCGCTATGGACACAACAGCTGATTAACAGTGATATGGTCACAGTACACGACCATTGATACAATTATATATAAAAGAAGGCAAACAAACTTAAGTTGATTGTACAGTTGCTTCGTACTACGCACAGAGAGGAAGACACCATTCTGCAGGGGTGGGGGGGTTAATCTCTTCAAGCAGCAAAGATCCGGGGACAAAAGAAAAGCAGGAGGGGGGGGGAAGTTTAAGGTGCTACATGGGGGGGAGGGGGTGAGTGATGTTACGTTGGTGAGTGCGGATAGGGAGGATGGACGGATGTGATGGTGGGGGGTTGCTACGGATGCGGGGTTTAAGACAGCGATGGCAGTAACTAAGGCATGAAATGCAAACAGAAAAAGGAAGAAATGGTGGACAAAGGACATGGGATGAGTGGGGGGGGGCTGAGAAATGTAGTTTTTTTTTTAAATTTGTTATATTTCCCCCCCCCCCCCCAGGAAGAACACGAAGGCCTCCTTTAGTCTTTCCAGTCTTTCTTGACGTTCAGGTTCCACTCCCAGGACAGGTGGTCGTGCTGGTCGTCGTCGGTGAACTTGGATTTGATGACGTAGTTTCCGCGGGCCAGCAGGCCTTTGGGGGCCTCCTCCATCGTGGTGGAGTATTCGTGTTCAGTGGAGCGGGGGCCGTAGCTGCCCACCATGTAGTCAGACTTATCAACTGGAAACACACAAGAGTGGATGTTATGGCGCATTTCCACTGCAGGGCCTTGCACGGCTTAGTATGGTATAGTTAGGCCTTGGTAGGCCAGGTTGACTTTATGCTGCGTTTCATTACAGTTTAGGAACTGGGGTAGTAACTATAGTAATGCAGGGTAGGCGGAGCCGTGACGTAATCTTCAATGCGGAACACAAAACCAACATCAGCCGTTAGCTGTTAGCCCTCAGAGCTCACAGCTCCTCATATCTGTTCAGAAACTAGACAAAAGTTAAAAAAGTACAAACCACAGACTCTGTGTCATGTGGACACAGACAGTCCACATGACAGTCGCTGATTTATTTATGTCTGGACGGTCGGAGCATACACTGCGTTAGCTTAGCCGATCTCCATTCAGAAAACACGCATTTTAAAAGGTTTCCGCCTGCCGTCTGTCTGCAGACTTGTCAAAGCATTAATTCATGTTTTTTACTAACCGGTATCAGTATGTTGTTACTTCAGCATCATTTTGAAACGTGTATTACAATTAAATCACAGTCAAATATGTTCATTTTGTGGTAGTTGCCAGCGATTCTCTCACTAGTTTAGCATACTCAGCCCGGTTGTTGGCCCGGAAAGAACCTCGATTTTGGAGAGCCAGAAAAACTGTGTAAAAGTACCCGCTAGCCGGAACTACACCTAGTGCAGTGGTTCTCAAAGTGGGAGGCGCCAGAACTTGCCAGAGGCATGCCAGGGGGGGGGTGCGAGAGACCAGGAGGAAAAATGGCTATAAAAAAGAAAAGTTATTGATTCGAAAATAATATGATACAGTACTATTGCGTCTGGGTCTCTGTGTGTGTGTGGAACGAGCCATTTTGTGTGCGCGAGCGAGAGAGAGCGCACCGGTACCGGCGATCGTTGTTGTTAGCTTCTGGTGCTAGCGAGCTACGCTAACGGACATAAGGAGTTTTTTCAACAACAAAGTGGAGGAGATTCCTCTCCTGTCAGACTGAGAGGCTCAGTGAACTAAAGGACTCTCAGTGGGTCTCAAATGTTTTGGTCACCATTAATGTAAACAATTATTTCCGAAGCACATGTTTATATGATCATTATAGTTATAAAAAAATAAGGGAATAAATGAAAAACAGGTATGAAATATTATGACAGTAAAACAAGAATAAAGTTTAAAAGGGTGATTTGTAAAATATCCATAAAGAAAAAGTGAATCTGTTTACAGTTCTGTTTCATATGGGTGTTGAGAGAGGCATAGATCTCTTCATTTTGCTCTCAAAGTGCACCAGATTGATGCTTTTAACTTCAATATTTAAAAATAAATCTTCCCGGGGGAGCTTGCCCCCGGACCCCCCTATGTGAGGTCCACACACCACCTATAAAAACAGCACTTTACCCCTGCTTACTCCTATATGCCGTGAGCTGATTATCGAGCCTTCATTGTAACAGTCGCGGGTACGTTGTGTATTTGCGTGGGGATTGTTGCAGTAGAACATTCCACTGTAGCGACCGGTACATTAATGGGAAACCCTAAATGTTTGAGCACCCTCTATAAAACGTCAAGCTACCCCACAGCACCCCCAAAAGAAATCTCTGGCGCCACCACTGAGCCTGACTATTTGTGTTGGGGGGGCCCGACTTTTCTTTTTCTCCAAAGGGGGGGCCTGACAGAAAAAGTTTGAGAACGACTGGCCTAGTGGAAACGCAACCAAAAACGGACCGGGCATGGCACGCCGCGCTGTAGTGGAAATGCGCCATTAGTGTCAGAGAGGGAAATACATAGATCTATGTGGATCTGACAGTGAGTACGGACCGGGATATCATAGACTCTATATCTACGATTCATGTGTATTTAACATGAAGGATATAACCATGCTGCTGTTGCTGCTTGAGCATTAATTACTGATACGATTGACAGCTGTGTGATTAATTCATAAAGAAAGGAAGATATTAATAAACATTGTGGGAGTTTGCTAAGATAAATTAAGAGAAGAATAATTGGTTAGAAAATCAAAGTTTGGGAAGCAGGGTATCTGAACCCCATGAGATCAGATAGTGTCAATCACTTGACTCGAATACTGTTTAACTGAATTACACTCAAAGTAAACTATACATACGTACAAATATCTTTAAGTTACCCACACTGAAAAAACTGAAACGTTGACTTTAATTAAGATAACAGATTTCAAATAACTGTATTAGGTGAAAGCAATAATATTAAGTTAAAGTAAAAAATAGGATGAACATAATTATTATACCTAATACAGTTATGTAAAATCTGTTGACATAATACACTTAAAGTCAACGTTTCAGTTGTTTCTGTGTAGAAGGCATATTGGGATTGACATGAGAGAAACTGGTGTTTTTGAACCGACAGTCATCAGAAATTCTTCACTCACTCTTAATTCCTTTCCTGTACGTCTGCTGCACGTACTTCAGACCCGAAACTATCTCCTTGTTCACCTGAGGAGAGACATACATTGTTACAGGGTCATATCGAGGGTTAGAATATAAAAAAAATACTTGCGGCAAGGTATGCTTGAATCAGAAAGATAAAAGGTCAAAGTATGGGGAAATGCAGGGACATCTCTAACCTTTTAGATATATTTCTGTTTTCAAAGTGTGCAGTTGTTTACGTCCAACCCTTCTGTTGTGTTCGTTTCCCCCCCCCCTTAGTTTGGTGATTCCGGTCAAATGTGACTGGTCTGTTTTTACTGCTTACTCATTCATTTTCTATGAAAGTCATCTTTGACCAGGAACATCAAAGGTGTCTACTAAACCACTCAAAATTCAATGAAAGTGATCACCAATGTTATGTATTCAAATGTTGACCGCGGAGGATATCATAAGGCCTTGAGGTAATCAAATGTTAAACACAGTATTTATGGTTGCTGAAAGTAGTCAAACGGTTTGACCCGAGCACCACAGCAGGATTCATTAGCCAGCATTTGGCTGAAAAGTGGACTGTTTCACCATTATTTTTTCTTCACTGACAAAGAATCCCTTTCATAGGGAGATACCCTATGAGCATATTTCCTGCATCTAGCACAGCTCTCACCTTAAAGCTGATCTTTATTTTGTATTCAACGCCCTCCTTCAGAACAAAGCACTGCTTCTTGAAGGCTTCCAGGTCTCCTGTTACAAACAAGGGAAAAAGCACAGGCATCAATAGGTTTCTTCATGTTAAAATATGCCAAAAAATGTGCTACAACTTGGCCCTGTTAAGCTACACTTATTTATATGTTTTCCAATATGGCAATTATCAGTTCTGGTTCACACTGTAACCATTGGTGCACAGAAAACAAAAACTGTGTTACATTGATTGAATCTTCTGTAGTTATAGAGTGGTGCAGTGATTTTCCATTGAGTTTTGCAAATTGCAGAAAATAAAATGGTTGATAACACGTTTATGATACTTACACATTTTGTTCAGCAGGAGAATCTCCACATACTAACACCATGAAGTAATAATGCAATTGGCAGAAGTAAAAAGCTAACATTAGGGTATTACAAACTACATCAAAGTCACGTCTTCACGTCACCATCGCTAAGCTAAAGGCAGCTAATGTTCCGCATGATGATATTGAGTACTCTCATTCAGTCACTTGTTAGCAACCTCTGCTTCAAAAATGTCCTCAGTGTAATTACTGACTTATTTGATCCCCTAAGCTTATTTCTGGCGTAACGGATACAGAAGTGGTATTTTGCTCATGATTCCTGCACCACTCTTAGGAGAGTGTCATCTTTTATATGATTTCCAAGCATATTATGCACATTCATTTGTGATGTAGCTACATAGATAATGATGGACATCCATAATGACATCGCAAGAGACAGTAAGTAGGAAGTGACTCCTGTCCTGGTGGTTCAAAAAGTTAGTAGTTTGAGAAGAAAAAGGGGTTTCTGATGCAAGAGTATTAAAGTATGTTAACTGCCTCCATGTGCTGCTGAAGCTGCTGACCGTAGTGATAGGTGGGCCAAATCAAGGCCATAAGAAGCGCCCTTTTACTGGTAGCGATCCGACTCACTGAGTCTGTATGACTCATCCTAGACAGCATCCAGTAAATGTATTCTCACGTAGAGCTTGTTGACTTTTTGTTGACAGTGTCTAAGTAGTATCTTTCCTCCAATCTATTTAAAAGGGCAGTGAACAGAACATATTTATGTTCTCTATGTTAAACCTATACACTATAGAAATATACTACAACCATCCACTGAACATTTTAAATTATAACTTAAACAAAACTAAGAAGAAACCAAAAACAATCTGCAGTCATCAAAGAGGATATATTCTGCTCATTTTCAGGTTCACATTTCTATTTTGTGTCTCTACTGTTGTTCTTTACTGCAATTGGACCAGTCTGTTTGTTTCAGCTCATATGAGATGGTCATGTTTGTGTCTCTCCGTAGCTCAATGATGACAGAGAGGAGCAGCGGTGTGTTGGACGGCTCTGTAGAAAGCCCTCGTTGCTTCATTTCAATACGTTTGATGCAAGTTTATACTTGCGATAAAATGAATCGAACCACAAACAGCTATCTGTCCAGTAATAGATGTCGTTATTTATTTGAAAACAGCTTTGACATCGCTTATTTGTAAAGTAAACTATTTATGGACCAAAGTAAAAAAAAAAAGGTGAAGTGAAAAGCCTTTTAGCAAAGCATTGTGGTTTCATTTTGTTATGTTTCCTGTTGGATATTCTTTCTAACTGTGTATTTAACATTCTATTATGGTAGAAATATTATTGTCTTATTATTGTCTTATACCGTCAGTTTATCTTGATATGGAATACTTCATTTTGGACATGGAAATGGTCCGATTTAAATAGCTGAAAATCAGCATTACTTTGACGTAGGCTAACCCATAATCAACAAATGCTGAATTGTTTGAATTCTAATGATATGATTGGCATTAAACATTTCTAGTTGAGAAGCAGGGAGGAACCGGAGTGATGCAGGGAAAGGTAGGACAGAATGTTCCGGACGGATTGTAATCTAGGTCAGCTGGGGCACGTCTGAACTGCTGAGCCACTGGGAATATCGAAAAGTACATTTCTACAGTCATCAGCCAAACAGAAAAAAAAAGATCCAATCTATGTACCTCGTCTACCTCTGTCAGATAATCCATATTCATCTACAGCATGCACAGATTCAAACCTCACGGATCTGGAAGTACAGCAATGTCGGGGGGAAATCAAAATAGGCAGAATCACTACAGGGGTCAATGTGTTGTCAAGAAAAGAGAGGATGTGGATGTTTGCCAAAATCAGTTTCAAGTATGTATTATTATTGGGTCAACAAGAGATGCTTAATTTGTAATAAAGATGATCTACGGTGGCCCTGAAGTGCAAGTCAAAACAACATTTCACAAAACACTACCGCATGTCAGAAAACACTAAAACATTTCACAAAACACTACAGCATTTCAGAAAACACAACCGCATTTCACAAAACACTAAAACGCTTCAGCATTTCACAAAACGCTACACCATTTCACAAAACGCTTCAGCATTTCACAAAACGCTACAGCATTTCACAAAACACAGGGTATTCCTTTAGGGAGAACACTTCTTGTTTGTGATTGGACAGAGCCAGCCAGAGAAGCACTGCTGTGATTGGTTGTTTTTGCTGCCACTCAAGAAATGACACTTCATGATTGGTCAGTACCCGACAGCGCAACATGTCCCAAAACATCAGCTGTTAGCTGTTAGCACACAGAGCTCACAGCTCCTCATATCTGTTCAGAAACTGGACAAAAGTTAAACATGAACAAACCACAGACTGTCTGTGTCATGGCGAATACAGTTGCTGGTTTATTTATGTCTGTATGACGTTGTTGTGAGTGTGGACGGAGCAGCTACAGGTTAGTTTAGCCGGATCGATCCGATTCCGATTTACATGGAGATACGCCCCGCCCCCTCTTCAGCGCGTCTTGTTTGAATGACAGGAGTAAACACAGCTGACAACCGCAGTGAAACTCGAGCGATTAGAGCGATGCGAATATTCGGGGCTTATCTCCATGTAAATACTATGGTAGACTACAACAAAATGAACATATTTTACCGTGAATTAATTGTAATACGCGTTTCACAATTATGCTGAAGTAACAACATACTGAAATGCTGTAGCGTTTTGTGAAATGCTGTAGTGTTTTTTGAAATGTCGTTGTGTTTTATGAAATGCTGTAGTGTTTTGTGAAATGTTGTTTTGACTTGCACTTCAGGGCCACCGTAATGATCTGACCCATGTGTTTAATAAGTTCCCTCCTGTTTTCAGGTATAGATTTTTAGAGTTGAGGTTGTATGATGTCCACAGTCAGTGTATTACGTACAGTAATGGCATATTGGAGAAACTGAAAGGAGTTCTGCCGCTAAAGCTGAGCTAACCACTACTATGGATGGAGGCAATGTTAAAAATAAATAATTGTATTAGTAATATATTCACTGTTTCAACATGTCGGATAGCCCTTTTCGACAAAGAACTGAAGCCACTGTCTATGCTCTCTTCAAAGCCACCAGACTCCATTGACCAAAACAGACCTTTTATTATTGAGTGGTGCCTTCAAAGGAGAGTTTATGCTCATTTTCATATTAGTATTTAGTGTCTCTACTTTGACATGTTTCCATCCTTTAAATGTTCAAAAAGCTCTTTATTTTTTTTCATGCTGCAGCACCTTTTTTCACCCTCTGTCTGAAACCTGAGCACAGTCTGCTCTGATTGGCTAGCTGGCCGGCTCTGTCGCGGTCAACCGCTTAGAGATGTCCCCAACCTTAGCCTACCACGTACAAGATCTTACCTATCCAAACATTTAATTCAACAAGTAATTTATATATTTTTCCCATTAAATACGAATAAACTAAAGCAGCCTGGAGAGGGACTCACCCTGCAGGTCCAGGATCAGCGGGTCCGGGGCGGTTTCACACAGCAGAGACATCTGGGTCACTTGGACATTGGGAGTAGTGGGATCTGAAATTGAATTAAAAACAGGCTAATGGTTCCAGATGGGACATTTTAGACAACGTACACAGTTGCAGCTTGGATTTAAACACCTTTGACTGTGTAGGGAATTAACAGAGAAAATGTAAACAGACTTGGACAGTTACAGAAAACCTCGACCAGTGCTGCCTTCATTTTAACCCCCTTTGCAGTTCATTTTAGAATAAGCAATATGATAATTTTTGAAATAATAAAATCATGTTTAAAGCAATATGTTGTGTCAATTTATTGATTCATTTGGTGAGTAACTGTGTAATGAGCACAAAAATAAGCAGCAAAAGAACAAAATAAGTCATTATAGCAAAAGAACCCCTTCAGGGCGATCGGGACCCCGACCTTTAATGACAGATATTTTTATTTAAACACTTTTCTGTACAAAACTTAGCCGAAGGTCACGGTGTGAGTGCAGCGGGCTCAGGGGAAGAGAAATTAGGACAGCTGTGCTGTAGTTGGAACAGCCTCTGCATTAAATACATTTGAGTTTATTCTCAGTCCCTTTTCTCTTCACTCATTTAGGGCCGAACCATTGATCATTTTATATCAAAGTAGTAGGCCTGTCCCGAATACTATTTTTCGGGCTCCGGATATTCGGTAGCAATCAGCAGCGAATATTCGGATATTCGCGCGGGGGGGAACATTCATTTGTCAGAAGGTTCGGTTTGCATTCACAAAGGCAAAATTCAAACGGACTATACACTTTAAACACAAGTCATGTGCACGGAAATGCTGTTCAACAAGTGGTCAGACAATAAGGGGGATGAAAAGGTAAATCCTGGCCATTTCTACCGTAGCCTCCACCATGGAGCATCGGCAGGTTATTTGTCATGCTGCTGTTAATCTGGAGATCATATCAACAGACTTTAACAACGGCGCATATGATTATACAATCAGACAACATGCGATAACAAACATAACCCATATGAGACGTTCTGCAGTAAGGAGGGGCGTTTCACCGACGACAGGTGGTTCTGACTTTTATGTATATTTGACGGAGCATTTTTAATTTACAAGACACTGTTCAACACTTCATTCTGCTTCACTCTTTCGCTAAAGATTTTTGAAGACATCCGCGTTCTTGCAACTCGTAAATACTACGCTTCCTATGTTTTGGCGCGGACTGCGTTCACACCAGCGATGATCCGCTCCAGAGTTCACTAGCAAGCGCTCCGAGACCACCTCGTTTAAGCGGACCAGAGTCCGGTTGTTAAGTGCACTTCAGAGATCTTTGACTGTGTTCACACCGACCCAAATGAACAGCACCAAGCGCCAACCGGACTATACAAGGCTGGTTTGAATGCGACCTAAGTCTATAAAAAAAAATGTTAAACGAATATCCGAATAACGAAATTGAAAACCGAATAGTAGGCCCTACAAAGTAGTACTCAGTTTTTAAAGAGCTCTGGAATAGGTTTTAACACACGCAGTTGATAGCATGTTAACTGTTAACTGTATAGGATAGGGAAAGGTTTAGAAATGTCATGTTTCATTTTTTATTTTTACATTGAGTAGTATGTAACCTCTTTCTCAATAGACTGGTGAAGTGATGATGTATTTGTGTGGGCTAAGCCGGAAGTTAGCATTGCGAGGGCTCCCTCGACGGAATTCAACAGATTTTTCAATTTTGAAATATTGCACACACATTTATGATACTTACCAAAAAGAGAAGCAATTATATATTTTCCTGCAATTGATTTTGATTAAATGCATCTAATCAACAAATCTGAGTCACTCTTGTTATAAACAGGTAGCATCCTTTCTAACTAGCATAGCAGATGATGTTCTGCAGAAAGATGGATCTAGGATTGATGCATCTGTTCTTTTTTAAAGAGACAACTATCTAACAATCACCAATTTCTCACACACACACACACACACACACACACACACACACACACACACACACACACACACACACACACACACACACACACACACACACACACACACACACACACACACACACACACACACACACACACACACACACACACACACACACACACACACACACACACACACACACACACACACACACACACACACACACACACACACACACACACACACACACACACACACACACACACACACACACACACACACACACACACACACACACACACACACACACACACACACACACACACACACACACACACACACACACACACACACACACCCCTTACCAGCGCCAGAGGGCCCAGAGCCAAGCAGAGTTTCCTTATATTTGCGTAGGCTCTCATCGTCCTTATCCATCTCCTGGATCTCTTTCAACGACTTCTGGGCCGGGGGCTTGTAGTTCACCGAGTCTGGCTCTTCGTTTTCAGCTGCAATGGCTGCTAGCTGCTCTGGAGTCACGTCATCCTCGGCCATGTCTGGAGACAGAGTGGGTTCAAGAAGAAGAAAATAAAACCGGTTTTGAAATATAATAGGAAGAAAAAGTATGGCAGCAGCATTTCTCCTTACACTTCTGATGACCTCACGCTGCAATTATATCGAAAGACATTTACAATACGATAATACTGACAGATCGAGTATCAATTTCTCTGAAACAACATCATCACCACCAGGAGTCATGAATGAGACCGTCACAGGTCACATGGTACAAAGCCTCTCCCTGGGGAGGTATGGTCCCTCATTTAGGTCATAGGCAGCACAAGGTATTTGTTTATGTGTTGGGAGGTATGTTAAGAAAAAAATCTGCCTGCAGGGATGTTTCAGAAAAGATGGACCAATCAAACCTTTAGCTGTTATGCTATTTATATGCAACAAGATCCCAGTTCATTGTATTAAAACGTATATTTATATATTATATAGATTTTCCGTTGTATGCTAACATATTATTATATAGTTAAACAATCCAAAGTAAAAAACAAGAGGTCAAATTAGGGCACATCATCTAGGCTATACAATTGAAATTGGTGAGTTAAGTTAATGCTAAGCTAATGAATTGAAGTTAAATGTAACAATACAAAGCTTGTTCATGTTGTATTCGGCCATCCCCTTTAAGGAGGGTCATGCTGGAAAAATACCTCTGCTGAAATATATTGATTAACAAAAGCAGGAAGGGCTTTGTTTTGTGCCAAAATACTTGACATAACACCACTGCATCTTTTGATATGCAACACAATGCAGTCAATCCCAACAGTAAGATTTGTTCTACGGTTTTTTTTAGACAGAGGGGATTATATGCACTACCTTAGTTTTCTTAGTGTTTTACTGATGATTGGACCATTTGATCAAAAACATAACGTGATGGGCTTACCTTGATCAAACCATAATTGAAACTTACTAAAAGCTAATTGTATCTTTATCGCTTCCAAAGAGCCAATTATAATGCTTTAATGACTACTTGTGAATATCAGTTTACATCAGAATCAGAAACAGGTTTATTACACATACGAGGAATTTGACTTGACATCATGGTGCGCACATCAAAATAAAACATGAATTAAAACACAGGTAGGGAACTATATTACACAACTACAGCCACCACTAAGGGATTTAAAAGCTCTCAGCAGCCAAACTCATCCAAGCTGTGGAAGCTAGGGCCGCGCCATTTGAAAATAAATAATGGGTGCTGATTTTTGGCAGATATGCAATTGCCATATGATTCACAATAATGCTGGTATTAAATGTTATTGAAGCCTTATTATCATTATTATTAGAAAATATAATAAATGGTCAAGCTTGGGGAGAAACACATATGCAGCACCTCTTTTCACCCTCTGTCTGAAACCAGAGTGCAGTCTGCTCTGATTGGTTAGCTGAAAGGCTCTGTTGTGATTGGTCAACCTCTTAGAGATGTCCCGACACTTAGTATATCACATACAATGTGTTGAAGGAAGCGCTATCCAATAGAAGCCTGAGTGTTATTTAGTGATGTCACCATGATCAAAAAAACGTATTTAAGGCACTACAGGAAAGGGAAAACTCTTTAAGTAGGTGAACTTATTTAATTCAAAATGTTATCGTAACACATATTTAGTCTTTAACTATATTGGTCCTCCTGTGATTTGAATATTGCACTAGTCCATATTGCGCTGTGGATACATTTTGATTAATTATGCAGCCTTAATGGAAAGGACTGAGAAAGTTTAGGGTCAAGACAGTAGGCCTAAACAACCAATTGTACATTGCAAATCAAATGTGCATTATTGAAATAATAAAGCCAAAACAGCTGTGAAGTATAAAACAACAATCCTATCAACATGTGTAAGAGAATATAATGACTATACAGACTCCTCCTTCTGCAACATACTTCTTCTCTGACCAGCCCGAGCTAGCAGCAGTCAGAGGAATGTCTGCGTGCAGTTCAGGAACAAACTGAGGATCTTCAGTCTGCTGTCACAGAACGTGCCTGAGCAGGGCCCAGAACTGCTCAAAATGCCCTTAGGGCTTCCTTGCTATTCCAACACTACACATTCAAAGAGTTGAACATGAATGAACCAATAACAACTTGAAGAGCTCAAAATTAGCCATAACTGGTTTCATATATTTCCTCCAGCACTCCAGCTCTGGACCATGGGAATGTGACTTCTTTAAATGGAAATAACCGTGTAGAGGATGGGTCATAAAACAGAACACTGCAGCAGAGAAGGAGGCCGGACTCTTTTTTTATTAAATATTCTTGTGATCTCACAATGCACTCCACTGTTTTGCACAACAAAATGTGATATCAGAAGGAGGCAGACATTTGGATCGAGGTGGTTTGTAATGACAGGATAGGAGCTGGAGAGGGGGGGGGGGGGCTTCACAGTGAAGGCATTATGTAAGTTCTGGCATTCGACTCTGTTTCACGCAGGTGAGAAATCAAAAAGATCCTCTCCCTTCTCTATCGGGGACTCTTTTTTTTCTAAAAGGCGTGGTCTACATGGCTGCATTGATGAAAAAGGATTGATAATTTTTTTTATTTTTGACCATTGAGAAGGAAGAGTGTCCCTAATTGGCCTATTCAGCTTGAACATGTGTGCTTTGTTTCCATCATTCGAAAAAACAATAATTATGAATATATATCAAACGTGATGTCGTAAAACAACTACAATTTGAAGTTTCAAGATTTGTACTTACATCCAAATGTGACAAGCCCACCCACCCCACCCACCCTGGGGAACAGAAACCGTTTGCTGCACTCACAATACCAGTAACTTCACATTACATACAGAGGAAATGCACAGCAGGGTGCAGTCTGATCGACTCTAGGAAGTTTACCTCTTCTGTCTGGCCTGGGCTTCTTCCAAGAAAATCTATTTTAGTATTAAACAAACTGCAGGCCAACAGCACAAACATCCAGTCTCTCTCTGCCCCTGCTGGCCTGGTGAGAAGAATGCCTGTCTGTCATGTAAAACATAATTTTAAACAAAAGAAATATGCTCTTGCTCTATTGTGTTCTATGTCACGTATCACACCTTCTAGAAATGTGACTGAATAAAACCCGTAAAAACCTTAAACCATGATAACTCCAGTATGTTATTTTTTCCAAAGCTACGTTATTTAAATACCGACAACAAATAGGTAACGTTCACAGTTAAGAAAGTAAAGATGTTAACCGAAGCTACCGTAACGAGGAAACGGCACCTTACATGACAGACTGTGGCTATGCTAGCTAGCTAATGCTACCACTGCTGTAGACTGGCATGTTTCCAATGAACCGGTTAACATGCCGGCTTTGACAGCTTGCCAGGGCAGCTGCAATAAAGTTATCCAGCGAGAAAAATGAAATGGATTTCAACTCAACCATGGGGCTCAACTTTTCATGGCGCCTGCCCTGTCACACAGGGTGGGGACAGGAGAGGCAGACCAGATGCAAACTGTTTCAATTCATTTTCAGCCAATCTCACGGGATCCTGCGGCTACTGTTAGCCTGACAAGTTATCATCAAGTGACGGGGAGCAGGAGGGACATAAAAACGGCCTAAGAAGCGTGCGCCGTTTATGATTCTTCTAGAACATGTGTCAAAGGCTGCCTTTGAAACCGAGGACACTTACCTTAATATTTAAGTGGCGATTTCAGGTGTCTTTGCAGTAGGAGCCTTCGTTGTTCTGCGCTCCTGTGCAAGTATGGCGAACAAGGGAACGGCGCCGCCCCGAGTTTCGGGCACCCGCAGCACGCTTCTGGGAACAGGTCCGCGCACGCTGCACGCATGCAGACGACGTAAGGTGCGAGGGCGCGCTCCAAAAGATGTTATATATTTCAGAATAAATCAGAAAACCTTTATTCGTCCCACAGAGAAAACAATCAAATTATCTTAATGTGATTTTTTATATTTTGAATAATACTGTTAAGATGTAATGGATGTTTTTGAGTCTGAGTCACCACAGTATATGGAATGCTTTATCTACATGTTTTAGTCCAGTTGAGAAAATCCTATGAATGAGGCCAACTTCCACACTATTTTAAGATTGGGTATTAGTATATATCGCAATTTCAATCCTTAAAAGATACTTTCTCTGAAACTCATGGATTGACCATGGATCTTGCCAATTGATAAACAAAAATGGTGTAGTGCTGTCATATTCAGAATTTCTTTCTGTGAAGGTACCATTCACACCCAAAAAATACGCTATTGTAGCTTTTATTTTAAAAGCATGTTTTAATGGAATTAAATGAAAAGGTGTAGCTTACAAACATTTTATTTTAGTGTAAACTTTAGTATTAGTTTCTTTTTAAATCCTGGTGGCTTGATCTAAACAATTTAACTTTAATCAATCAATCCTAAACTTACTATTTCCAATGAATATCTGTGATAAAAAGATTCCTAAAATTGAACGAGGTATTCACGAGGGTCATTCAGCATGACCCTCCTTAAAGGGGAGGGCCAAATGCAGATTCCTGAAATTGAACGAGGTATTAATCAATCAAAGTGGAACTGAGACTTCTAAAAGTAGTAACAACAAAAATGATTTAGCCGTTATGCTACAGTCCCTTGGTCTGGTAAACTGGAAAATAGTTTATGGTAGGAAATATAATATTTTAGAAAGATTAATATATGTACAGCTCTTTTGTTTAACAATGAAAGCATCCCATAAATGTTAAGCAAAAAGTATAGCTTTCAATGGCACTTAAACAGAATATGGTGTAACAGTTTGAAACCCGAAGAGTCTTAGACCCCGTTTACACGGACACGAAATGGAGAACGAACCGAATTCGATATCAAAAGTCTTCCGTTCACAGTATCGGCTCAAGAAACTTGTGCGTTCACACGAGACACGCTGTAGTACAGATGCCTCCCGTTTATGCTCCGCGGTGGATGTAGCGACATGTAGTTCTCCATGTCCTCTTGTTGCTGATGGTTGTGGTAGAGGAGCTGTAGATTTTGCACTAACATCTGAGGCATGGTCAGTAGCTACTGCCACCATACCTACAGCTGAGGTGGGGCTATGGCTTCATCGTTATCAGGAACTGATCGTATAGGGCGTACACACGGAGCCGTTTGTCCCCCCAGAGCGTTCCGTTTGCAGATCTATCCACCTTGGGACCCGTTATCATTTGAGGGGTCCGTTTCCACGGTTCCGTTACGGCCTTGTGTGAACGAACGGGCTATACGAAAGAGAAACATAGCGGATACAACACGAACTGTCTCCATGTAAACGGGGGTTTAGCTAACCTGACTGACATATTAAGAAATATGAGAATAGTTCAAATATGACAATATTGAGTTCATTCTTTTTGTTTTTAATTAAAAAAAAAGTTGGAACTGCATTTGTCACAGGAAGAGACATTTCTAAATGAACACCAGAAACATGATTCAATATAATTATTTATGTACAAAACCCTATGAAATATGTCCATGTGTCCAGTATACAGTACCAAATGACAGAACTTCAGCACAGAAGCTTTTTCACATAACATTAAACAGACTTGGGGACCACCAATTCAAGATTCGGTGATTCAAGAAAAATAATCCATTGTGTTTCAGCTCAACATACACTTGGAAAAGAGCACAGGAGCTGGTGGCCTAGAACAAAACAAAAAAATTCAAAACATAAAACTGCTCCAGAAAACATGGCTACAAAAATACTGAAAAATATTAAAAACCACCAAAATATCATGGTCCATACAATAAAATGGCTTAAAAACACAACGAAAAGTGTAATAAGGTCCGATACATCGTATCTGATCAACCAGATTTAACAAAGAAAGAAAAAAGGGGCAGAGGAGCATCATCCTTTCCGAGTGCTTCGAACTTTAGCTGGTGTCCATCTGAAACATACAAAAAAAAAAGTGATTATTAAATCATCCAGTACACAGTATACAGTACAGGGAGAACAAATATAAAACTGTTATTTTATGCATCATGAGTACACACCTTGGCATTGTATGCATCCAACTGGGCGTCAAGCTCCTCTGCAGAAAGTTGAGGTCTTTTTTCTCTTCCTCCTCCGCCTCCCCGCCCTCCTCTTCCTCTGTAACCTCCACCGCCGCCACCACCACCTTGCCTTCTTTCTCTCCTTTCACCGCGATCACCCCTATCACTCTTCTCACTCCTTTCAAACTTGGGCTGTCCAAGTCTGCTGCGGTCAAACCCTCCATTTGAACTGCAAAGAGATCATAATTATTATCATTACTGGCTGCTGCTGTCACCTACTGTAAATAACTGCAATGTATGCTTCCACATATTTGATGCATGTTTCTTAATTTCTAAGCTGTCTTTAGCTCTTTACTTTGTGTAACAATGTACATTTCCCCCTCTGTGGGACAAATACAGGTTCTCATTCTGAAAGGGTGACCAGTTTTTAGAGTAGTATGATGAAGCAGGAACACATATTTTAGCTACCTTTAAAAGTATTAATTGGAGTATTGCATCAATAGACAACCCTTTTGGACAGTTATGTATAGGGATGCCCCGATCGATCGGCCGATACTCACTACCGATCGATCGGTGCTTTCTAAAATGCCGACAGTATTTTAAGGTGTACGAAAAAGACAATAAAATGGCGGTATGCAACGTGTCTGAAGCAGAAATCCTGTAGCTCCACCCGCTGTGATGGACCGGTGAGCGGAGCGAAACACACTAAGAGTTAGACCTAACACACTTAGCTACTTTATCTACCTCTGAAAAAAGCTACACTAGTTATACATATATTTATTCTTCACGGTCAGGTCACTCATTACTGGATCAGTGAGCTGCATGAGATACTGACAGGCTGTCAGGAGAGGGAGGGAAAGAGAGCGCTTCCGCTCATGTTATTATCTGAAGTTAATGTAAACTTGAATAATGTACTTCATTTGAATGTAATAATTATGTTGGTTGTTGTTTGAATGAGCCCCATTAACTGAGTTTTAAACATCACTTTAAAAATGGAAGATCCCCATAGGCACCGCCCACTCCATCGGATCGGCCGATACTGATTCCACCGATCGTCCCCAAAATTGGCGGAGCATCCCTAGTTATGTATGCTCAATTTAAAAAGCCACCAGACCTTAAGTAACCAGCTAAAACTAATTTTCTTATCAAGGTAATGGTAGAACAATCCATGCAAGATAAAATCAATGTTTTTTGATAAATAAAAAAAAAGAGAGACTGTTTGTTTTGGCAAGATAATAGATGAATGAAATAGCTGAAGTTTCCTGTCAGAAAGTAAAGCAGTGAAAATATCATAAATGTGGCACACATAACTTTTTTTAGGGTTTAAGAAATTGATTTAGCTGCTGGTACTCCCATCAGCATCTCCAAACTAGGGACACACACACAACACCATATTCTGTGACAATTGGCCGATTAGGGATAAGAACCTCCTACAGCCCCCAAATCATACAATCCTAAAGGATAGACACATATTGGGATATCGTGAATCTTTTCTGGTGCTCCCAAATACTGGTCTCAAACTGCAGCGCCATTCCCATATGACATACCTTTGTACAGATGGTCTATTCTGTGTGTCAACGTCAGAAGTCAGCTGCTGGATTTTCATGGGACGGCCTATCAAAAGGATTACATTTTATTATTAATTAATTCAGAATAACCGATCACAATACTTAATTCAACATGAGAATGGAATCCTCACCGTCAAGTGGGACACCGTTATAGTGCTTCATGGCTTTGAGTGCTGCTGCGTTAGTTTCAAAGTGAACATCGGCCGTTCCTTTACTGCGCCCAGAGCGGTCGTAGTGTACAGACGCCTTCAGTAAGTCTCCAAACTCTGCAAACAATTCCTGTGGAGCAGAGTAGAAACATCAGTCCTGTTCACAACACATTGATGCTAATGTGGATTCATGGGATTCAGTAAATTACCTTCACATCAGAGTCAGAGACACCAAAGTCCAGATTGGATACCAGCAGCTTGCCGTTACATTCTACACTTCTTTCTGTCACAGCGCTCGGTTGTCCTCTGCGTCCACCAGCATGCTCCTCAAACATATCATGCTGCCATTTGTCTGGCAACTCTCTGGGCTGTTGAGAGAAACATAAGAGTGTGTTTAGAATCCAAATGTTCTGGGAACAAGCAATGATATGTCTGAAACGGATACATTTAAATGACTGGCAGGGAACATGTGTGCAAATATTTTCTCAATGGCCATTTGTTTCAGCTAATTGCAATAAATCCCATATATTTTACCAGTTCAGCTAATATATTCAAATGAATCCTAAACACTATACCTTTAAATGACTTCCCTACACGTCTGGAGAACCAGGCTAGGGTTTCATCCAGCTAATCCACAAAATAGTTTATCCAAAAAAGATATAATAGCTTTTAAATTTTAGGTAAAACAAAAATCATCAAGTTAGTAGAGGAAAACGTTTTAGCGGGAGAAGTGAAATTGTTCCTCCTCACTGAGATTTCAGATTATAGCATCTCGAAGAATAGCTTCGGAAACAAAGCAGCCATGTTGGACAAATATCCACGGGGACACGGTTAAATGGCGCTGCCCTAATTCATAGTAATTATTTCTGAAAATGTAATTCAACACCCTGACATAATTTAATGTAGACAATTTAAGTCATTCGTGGTCAGTTATTTAAGTTTCTACTTCCAAGTTATCTAGTTAGCCACACTAGTAAGGGGAAGTCCATTAAGTGTAATGCTAACAACGACCGATAAGCAGCCACGATGTACGCATTTTGAAACGCCTCGCCACGCTGCTTTCATTTACAAATGTTGGTCCACATGTGAATGGTTTCTCTCTCTTACCCTGGTGTATGGTGTTGTTCTGTTGTTTCTATCACGGTTGAAGTTATTCTGTCGACTCCTGGCCGGCCTTGAAGATCCACCGGCCCGACCAGAACTTCCACCCTGCTCGGATGATCTTCCTCCAGCGCCGCCGCCGCCGCCTCTGCCGCCGCCTTTCTTATTTAACTTGATAATGTCGTCCAGGGACATACTCATCTTGTCGGACATCGTGGTGCTTATGGTTCTAGCTGGAGATGAACAAAGAACTTTCGTTGACGAGAAGCTGTTGTTTATGTGCTTGCTTTCTCCGGTGGCGCGGTGTTAAAACTAGCGGATGTGACGTAAATACTCTGCAGAAGTGACGATACACCAGAAGTCCCGCCTCTTTTCTTTTTCCCTCCCAAAAAACTTTATTTAAAAATTAGTAACGTTCACAGCAGCTGTACATTTTCGAATGAAATCATTTGTATTGATTGAACAGGTATTGCTCTTTTCCACACCGCAGAGAAAAATATTAAACTCGAGTATCTCCAATTTATGTATTTTATACTTATTACTCCACTACATTTATTTAACAACATTAGTTAATACTTTCAAGACACACATTAATACAAAATACAAATTAACAAATCATTAGAAATAGATGTATGGATTAAAATATCCGACAGTAGCCTATATGAAAGTAGTTCAAATGAGCTATACCTTCACCAACTGTATCAATAATTATAATCCAGTTATATAGCCTAATTGATTCTGAAATGAGTACTTTCACTCCTTGTACTTCAGTTTTATGTAGATGGTAATACTATGTACTTAGGTAAGAATTTAATTAACTTCAAACTAGACAATTAGCTTGAAACATGCACCTTTAATTACTTTGTGAATATTGTTTTGGTGACCAGAACATTATCCGCAGATGTTGATATCTGCACCCTAACAAGAAGGCTTAAACAGTCCCAAATTGTATGGTGTATAAACCTTCATCTACCTGCTACTAGATAGTGATATTGAATGAGAACCGTGGTTCATTCTGGGGCGTCGTGATTCAGTAGGTGAACCTTTATTTGAATAAAATAGTGTGTGTGTAAATTAAACTTAAAATTTAATGGAGCATTTTCTGTCAGCTCAGATTTTATTTCAGCTTTTTTAAGCTGTAGTATGTGCTCATGTGTTTCATTGCTGGTGTATAGGCTACTGCTCGCACATGCTTCATGAAAGGCAGGTTTTCCTATCAATAAAATCATTTCTGATACTAAATATATTGTTCTCTTCTTTTCTAAGGTCACATTGTTCTCTTGTCTTACAAAATACACTTAAAAGTAGTAAAAAACACCATATTGATATTTATTTTCTCTTGTGATTATTTGCATTGCATTTGATATTGAGGTAATCCAAAACTAACAGAAAGTAATCAGGTTACATTACCTTTATATTTTGATACTCACATTAGGTTACCGATTACATTTTTAAATCAGGTAACTAGTAATTGTAACATAATACGTTTTTAAGTAACCCTCCTAACCCTCGTTGTGGATAAACTCCTTTGCATGACTCCAGCTTTTCCTGCGGATTCAACCGTCCTCATTGTGCACGTGTCGTGTCATCTTACTGTTGCTAAGGGACATTTGAATGACCTAAATCACACTGGAAAACCTGTTATCAAGACACAGATGGATGGTCATAAGCCATCAGACTTTACTGTGCAGGTTGGATTTTAGAATATTTTAGATATGCTTATGTTCCATCACTGTTGCACTGACACTGCAGTATGTTCAGAGAGAATCAGTTTATTTATCAGAAAGGTTTACAAGTCCATAACATATTTAAGTGGGATAGAGTAAAAGCCAAGAAGCAGGTTTATTTTCACCTGATTCAGAGTTGCCCAGTCATTCTAAATATGTTCATGAAGTCAATTTACATCTCATCAAGAAAACATGACTCTGACATCAGACAGCCACTCTCACAAAATGTGACACTGCAGCTCTAAATCTTTTCAGTTGCTGTTGATGTATGGTTTTTCAGGATGCTGTATTTTGTTTTGCCCGCTGCTGTTGTTGGCCTCGCTGAGCTGGTGGAGGTCCTTCAGCATGTCTGCAAACTGCTCCTCCTGTGAGCACGTACAAAACAGCCATCACTTCAAGCACTGCACACTGTCAATAAAGGGATTTCTCCAAAATACCTTCATAGTAAACACATTAGTATCATGAAAAAAAGATGCAACGAAATTGAGATTATTGAGACTTTTTTATCTATTCCATCACAGTTCAAGGCAAAAATGTAATGAGATAAAATTCATTTTAATTTCAATTTTATGACTGCAAATAAGGATTTCATCACACAATCTGTCCAAAAACAAAATGTAAATAATAATAATTTAATGCCTGATTGACAATAACATTTATTTATTTATCTTGACATTAATATATATATATATCATTAACAATCAGAAGGTTTGGCTGTTGTAGGTTGGGTGGAACTTTGCCTCAAATCCTCCTCAATGCTTTGGCAGTACTAACTAACTACACAAACTGGATGATTAAATCAGTAACTATATGTAACAGAACACTAGTCTTGCTTGATTTGACCTAAATGTACCTTACTTACATGTATTTTCTATATCTGCAAAAACTCAGTAGGTTGTACCAAAAAAAAAAGATCTGACGCAAAAAAATAAGCTACACAACACTTCCCCTTAAAGCTGCAAAACAATGACTCTAAAGTAATAGTATAGTTAATTATTATTTAAACTTTTTCTTTCACAATGCTTACCAGTATATTGACTCGCTCGGCTGCGGCCATCGCAACACTCAGCTTCCTCTCATCTTCCTCCCTCTCCTCCTCAATCACACCCAGCCTGTGACACACACACACACACACACACACACACACACACACACACACACACACACACACACACACACACACACACACACACACACACACACACACACACACACACACACACACACACACACACACACACACACACACACACACACACACACACACACACACACACACACACACACACACACACACACACACACACACACACACACACACACACACACACACACACACACACACACAAATAAGAGATGCTCATGCTTGAGTCAGTTAACAACAACAGCATACTGCTTGGAATACAGCTTGGAGGCTAAATATACATGCATATTGAACATAGCAGTGGTGTAAAGTAACTAAGTACATTTACTCAAGTACTGTACTTAAGTAACATTTTGAGGGACTTGTACTTTACTTGTACAATGTTTACTTTGCACTTCTACCCCACTACAATTCAGAGGTATAAGGTGTTATTTTACTCCACTACATTAATTGAATACCTTTAGTTACTTTGCAAAATTGGATATATATCAACCAGCTTTGATAACACTTTAATGCATCAATAATTATAATCAAATCATATGTTATTCTGAAATGGACCAATCTGCATAATGTGTATCAGTTACTTTTGGTTCTTTATGTATATTTTAATGCTAATACTTTTCCTACTTTTACTCATACATTTTTTATTGCAGGACTTTTACTGTACTTGTAACAGAGTATTCCTACACTCTGGTACTTTTACTTTTACTTAAGTACACAATCTGAGTACTCTTAGTGCAGGCAAAATGTATTAGGATTGTCTTAAAAGCTGAATATCTTTGCTCTAAAATGGAACTAGAATGCATAATTTCTGTTTAGCTCTTATACCTGAAGGCGGCGCTGGCCAGCTGCTCGTCTCTCATCGCCAGCTGATTCCGAAGATCGGTCACCTCAGCCAGCATCATTGCATTCTGGTCCTGGCTCTGGATGATGAAGTCCTCCAAACGCTTTGCCATGTCCAGCTCGCTCTCTGTCACCTGCTCTATCCCCAGACGAAGCTCTGAGAGCTCCTGAGCGTGCTGTTGTGTGAATAACAGTTTGACTTTTTATTACATTTCATTTAATTAGCTTATCCTTTAGAACAGGGGTTATCTATCTTTTGTAACTAAGGCCCATTTTTACATTTTGAACACTACATACCCAAAGAAAACATGACAAAGAAAACATATAAATAAACTGGGCCGTAAATATTTGTAATGCGCGTTCTTGTTGGTAGCACAAAATCAGGAATTGGACCAGTGAAGTCCGAATACAAACTTTGAAAGAAGAATCTCAAAAACACCAACCTCAGAATCCAATCAACCAAGAGTGCTGTAGTAATATACATTGTTTTGAAAGTTCTGTCTTATTCGTGTATCATTAAATTGGGGATATACACAGTACTATCCAATTCGATCTGTGGACATGTCCATCTGTGTTTGTTAGACAAACAACTGCCAATTGAATATCATGTTTCTATTGAACTGTTATTGATAATTCCGCTAAGACGACCAACAGATGTTCCACTTGTAACTTAAAGGCGACCCATTCAGGTGTTTGATCTTCTGAGGTTAACGGAAAAGGCCATTAGGTTTCTGTCCTTTTGTTGGCCTACTCAGAAGTCAGCATCGCACTGATTCCAAGCCCCCACTATGTGAGTTGGGTGTTGAGGCACATTTTTGTAGTGGCCAAATGGTGGTTACAACTTTTTGGGGTTAGTCAGGTTGCTGAATCAATTTCTGACATGACAGTTTTAACCAGAAAGTGGCCCTATTTTTACTACGAGTGGGCTGATTTTGATGCATTTTGGGTCGATTTCAAAGTGCTAAGGGAGTCAAAACTTAAAAATGCTAATGCTAATTGTGCAAATTGCCCATATGCGAGTTAGTATCCGGCAGTTTCTATGTGCTGGGTACCCTAACCATCCATTTCTAACATAAAACGTTGGGGTAGTCAACATTTCAGGGTTCACACTGTTGGCAAATAGACTAATTGTGAAAGAGACGTCTCCAAATCTGCGGATACTTTTCTTGGTTATACTCATTACGAACACTTAAATAGTTCTTGTTTAATTACGTCCTAAAAGTAATTTTCTGAACAAGAACAGACCATGTTCAACTTTGACATACCCTATCCAGCAAGTTGAAGTGCTCAGTCTCAGTCTTCATCTCACTGGACTCCCTGATCTGCATGACTTTGATCCATGGAACTGGTGCAGGGGTGCGTTTGATACTGTCACTCTGAAAAAAGAGGAAAGATAGTGCACTCAAGTTCTTCTAATGAAACATTAAAGACAAATCTTTGAATTAACACATAAAATAAAGGGCATTACTGTTAATTGTAAATGCAACATTTCAAATATTTATTGCAGTATTTATAGCAGTGGTATGAGCATATGAGCTGCTGTCAGTTGTGTAAAAATAACTACATTTACTCAAGTACTATACTTGCATTTTGAGAGACTTGAATATCAAATTTTCTTGCAACTTTGTACTTCTACTCCATTACAATTCAGAGGTAAATGGTGTACTTTTACTCCATGACATTTATTTAATACCTTTAGTTACTTTACAGATGTGGATGAATGATGTGAAATATAATCAAGTGTTAAATCAGACTTGAGTTCCACCGGGAGTAAATTCACAAGCTACCCTGCAGTATACAGTACAAAGTCATTCAAACTAGCTGCACCTTTACCAGCTTTGAGAACACTTTCATGATCAATCAATATAAAACATATCATATATATAATTCTGAAATGGAATAATCTGCACAATGACCAATTCAGCCGAGCTAGTCTCCCAGTCCCTCTTTGCACTCACAGTTTTTGGGGATGAGATGAACAGTTGGTTGGTCTCCGTGTCCTGTTCATTGTCAGCGGTGGGCAGATCTTCAGAGCTCGTCTGCCTCTTCAGGGTGTGTTTGCCCTGACCAGGCCGTCTGTGTGGAGCGCTCTGGGTTCTGGTCACCGGCTTCCTCTCTCTCATGCTCCTCCGAGTCCTGCCCTCCCTATTGAATTCATACATTCATTTGCTAATGATGACATTTGGCAAATCTGCAAATCATTTAAGCAGTTTAATTATCCATATCTGCACTTAAAACGTTTTGTATTTATGCATCTCAAATGGAGTAATATATAGATAGATAGATAGATAGATAGATAGATAGATAGATAGATAGATAGATAGATAGATAGATAGATAGATAGATAGATAGATAGATAGATAGATATACTTTACTTACCCAAAATTGGGAAATGAGTTTGTCACAGCAGCAGTGTCGTCAAGCACTACATGGTTATCGACATCTAAAAATAAACATTGGCTGAGCCTAGGAACACACTTACCCGTCTCGTGGGCCTTTGGAGTCCACAGGAAGCTGCTGGAGGGAGGACTGGTGAGGGCTGAACTTGCTCAAGTCTTTAGGAGGAACATACACTGGTTTGACTTGTCCCATTTGGCTGCAAGATAAAAGCATGCCTGATTAACATTATTATTATTATATCCCAATATCACAAAGCATGTCTAATATTGCTGTAAATATAATATAAAGAGCATGAACACCACTTCCCATAACAATACTGCACATATATTTTTTTATTATTCTAAGTACTTTGCAATAGTATACTGCACGCAGTTATTTGGTATATCCAGATTTCATGTAAATAATGTTCTATATCTTAACGTAAAATAGTGGTTATAGGCCTTATACGTACCCGTTTATTATGATCCGATGTGCATCTGGACCCAGTGACTCTGTTATCTGGTTCAAGATGGAAGGCAGAGGGTGCAGCTCTTCCACTTTGTCCTAAGGGAAGAAGAAGCTTTGTTAGGTCCAATAAACTCTAGACCTGCGTTCAGTTTCTTGATATAGTATGGAGAAGAAATGATGAAAAAAAGGATGTTAAAGCAAGCTGTATGCAAACATCAATCAGGATGTCGTCAATCTGGAGCTAGTCTGACTGATTGAAAAAAAACAGCCCCATATCCAAAAAGTGTTGGATATAGATCCCATTCTTACTATCATGTGTCACGCTTTGTCACACAAGTTTCCTGTTTTATTTTTGAAAAGTCTTCCCCCCCTGTGTTATGTATTTTGTCCCTGTCTCTGTGTGCTCCCTCCGCCCTCCCCAGCTGTCTCCTTGTGATTAGTCTTGCATGTTTAAGATCTGGTTTTCTCTTAGTTTTTATCAGATCCTTGTCTTCTTTTGTGGAAGTGCTCAGTGTTATGTAGGGTGTTGTTACTTTTGATTTGCCTTTCCTTGTCCTGTGTTACCGATTAAAGGTCTTTTCTGTTGAACATTAGTCTGTCTGCATTTGGGTCCACCCTGCTCTGCTCTAAACCATGATATGTTGGTAAATAAGGCTTTAAAACAGGTCATTTGTGACTTCCATCCCATTATATTAATGTAATTAATATGTCTGTGAGTCTCAGAATGTACTCTTGGAAACAAAATCGTATAATGAAAGGACTTGTGGTTCTATCAAAACCAAGCTTACAGATAATGTACACACAGAAGTGAAATACTTTGACATTTACACTAACATTAAAAACTAACTACAATTGGATGCATTAGTTTTCTTTCCTACCTGGTTTCTCTTGTAGATGATGTCCACCAGAAGGCCATGAAGCACAGCCAAGCGCAGAGGCAGATCCACGTAGCCATCGAAGGAAGACATTTGGATTTCTGTTTCTATATTCGACACTGTTTGTAGAAAACCCCTCATTCCATCCCAGTGCTGCTGCAGGAATTCATTCATGAAGAGCATGTACTCCTCCTTCTCTCCAAACCTAAACCAGAAATACATATTTCAGACACTGAAGCCCCTTTAGGTAAACCAAGAAGATTCTTTATCCTCGTTATATTTGTATTGCCTCACAGGGTGAAGTTGGCCAGATTTTGGATGACTTTGGCTGTCAAGGTGAGGGTACGCAGAATGTTTGGCTCTGGATAAGCCTGTGTCAGCCCAAACAGAGAAGGACTTAGGATAGCAGGACATAAGAACCGGAGGAAGAGGGAAGCAGAGATGAGACGCTGGCCAATCTCTGGTCTGCCTTGGTCTTCACACAGCTCAACCCAGCTGGAGAAGATCTTGTTTAACTCTTCAGGAAAGGGTCTGCAAGAAAGAAACATATCAAGCATCAGTTTTTTTTTTTACATTGTTCATCAGAACCTAAACATTCAATAATTGATGCTGGAGCTAGGGCACCGGGTTAGTTGGGCACCATGATGATGATTATGTATATATTGGACACAGGTGGTGGTGGGATTGGCGCACCAGATTGAGTTTAGGTTTTTTTACCAGAGAAAAACATAGGAAATGCCACAGGGGAAACCATTGTGTTTTATGTATTGTATTATTGAAATATTACAAAATAAACAGACGAAAGGATATTCTTCCCTGAACATTGAACAGTTTTCCTGCATAAGATTTGCTTACTGGTGGCAGTTTTATTTTGAGTTATATTTCTGCTTTATTTCTTTATTTAGCCGCTACATTGGTTATATTGTGTCTTTTTCTATGATGAGTTCTGTTATTTTACCCATGGGTCTCCACAATCTTCTGCACCACCTCCTCACAGGCTTCCATCAGGTGCTTCTGGTTGTTTGGTAATTCAGAGGCAGAGCATTTACGAGGGTCAACTTCACAGTTCTCCACGGAGGTGTGAAGACGGTTGATGAAGTCCCCTGCAGGGAAAAATATAGCACAGAGTTCAGGAAAAAAACGAAACACCTACCAATACAAATTAGGAGAAGCCACTGAGCTACCCACCTAGTGTGACGATCAGGTACTTCTGTCCAACCAGCTTCATATATTCATCTATGGCTTTAGTGGCCAATGTGTTCTCTCTGAAGATCAATGCCTCTCTCTCTCCAAGACGCTCCACCTCCGCACTGCCCAGATCAAGGAGGAACTCCTGAAGCATAAAAATTACATGTCTGATTAAACCTTTTTGTTGTCTTTTTTTATTGGGTTATGAGTTCATTTGTCATATGCATTTTATTTGAGACTCTACCTTAGCTTTTCCAATGCTCTGCAGTACATGGACCAGAGCCCCTGCCAGCTCTTCCTTCTCCTTCACATTAAGCAGAGGTTCCAGGTTTCTGCACATCTCAACATAATCCACCGTCACATACTCAGCAAACTCTTTGTATTTCTCCATGGGCTGCACTTGCAAGTTCTGAAAACGGGCCTTGATGCGGACTGAAGCCTGTGGCCCCAGCTGCTCTTTGGTCCCAGCTGTGCCAGAGGACTTGTATGGAGTAATGGGATACCACTTCTCCTGATAGGTCCTCCCTCGGATCTCAGGTAAAGGTATGGCCACACTGCCCAGCGGGTGCAGGCTGGATTCATCTCGGGAGTGGCGCTTTTTCTTGGGGTCTTCTTCTCTGAAGAGGTGCAGGGTGATTTGGGAGACACATGGCAGGTTGTCTAGCTCAAAGAATTCCCCCCAAAATAACTGACACCCTCCAGCTGCACTTCCACTTGCCCCGATGCCTCCTGAAAACCCAGAAGAGTTGTCCCCTGCCACGTTGGAGCGGTGAGACGGTTTATCAACAATCCGGCTGCTGGTCCGGGCAAACAGGGTACCGTCTAGGTGCAACTCACAGTAATAACTCCGTTTGGGAGGCAGATCCTTAGCTTCATTTATCCAAAGACTCAAGGAGTTCTCTGTGCGCTCTATGTTATCCTGTGAACAATGATGCAGGGTATTTTTTTAGGATTATGATTTAGCATGACACATTTTCTGAACCAAAGGCTAACTTCTTACCTTGTTTGGCTGGGCAACCCTTCTCAAGTCTTCAATCCAACGATCACGTTGCGCAGCTGAGGTGCAGCCAAAGCAGTGGGTGTTCTCAGAGTTTATCACCTATAAGTAGGGCAGAGTGGAGAAAGATGAGCCAATTTGTACTTATGTTGTCCCCTAGGCAAGGAAAAACAAGATAGAAGTCAAATGAAAACAACAACCTTTACTTTAGGATGTCTTCTGTCAATCAACATTAAAATAATGCATCTATCACATAATCATGCAAATATTACTTCCAAAAAAGTGGTCTGTGGCTTGACTTGCCCCATTCAAGGGGTACATTGAGCCATCTGGGGGTAAATGGACCAATTGACTTTCACAAGTTTGCCATGTGCTTCTCTCCATCAAAGCCAAATACAAGTGATGGGTGCTTCCTGAATTTATGGTCACATGGCAACACATGTGAAGAGTTGCCTAGATACAGAGGGTGGGGGAATTTACCCACTGGCTCATCTAACCCCACACTCCACAACATAAAAGCCAACAAGACTATGTTAACCTTACTTGGATAGAACGTTTATTTTATCGATACACTGGAGGCACTCTATGATGCTCCCTAGGATACTTAAGCCGTATAGACACAATGCAGAAGTGAAGGCACCTCAAAGCAGTACTTCTCCCCCAAAATGGAGCTGTGGACCGGCCTGATGACAGTGCTGGTGTCTGCACTCAGGTCTAGACTCCCCAATGCGCTGAGTGGAATTGACACAGACTCCCGAGAACCATATTGCCTTAGAAAAAAGTACAAAAAGTCAGTCAGAATGGAGTCAAATACCATGACTTGTCAAGGGTAATAAATGTTCTTTTACCTTTCAATATCCATTGGACTCTAACTCTATCTACAACCTTCACAAAATGCTGGTACTAAGGTTACATGATGAATATATATTATTTGATATACAGTATCTAATGATAGATTAGAATCTTGTCTCTCTTCTATTAAAAAAAGGCCTAGTAGAGATCTCATTGACAGCCATTACATTTTGTGAAGACATTCATGGTTCCCAGAGGATGTAGCATACTGACATGGTAAACATGATATCTTCTAAACATTGTGAGCTTGCTGACGTTAGCATGAAGCTTAGCCTCACAGATAGGATAGTGTGACTTGTTTTTTCCCTGTCAGGTTGTGGACAGCAGTGTTGGGCAAGTTACTTCCAAAATGTAATATATTACATATTACTTATTACTCTCTTTTGAAAGTAATAAGTTACATTACAATATTACTGTCTCTGAAATGTAATGAGTTACACTACTTTAGTTACTTTTTAGTTACTTTCACCAAAATAACAGCAAAAGAATAGCTAGGTATTTTAAATGCTAAAATGTAGTTTAGTGCAGCTCATTATGCATCCAGTGAAGGGCAATGTGGTATAGCATAACAACTGTGTAGGCCCTTAAGGCTACTAACAACTTGTATTACAGGGCTTAGTTGAATACTCGATTCTGATTGTAAATTCTTAACATGTGACACGTTGTTAATACAGCAGTACAAACCGCTGTCAAGGACTATAATGAAGGTTAACATATTGTAAATCAAGGCAAATATTATTTAAACCATGCTCATGGTTTGAAATGGCAAACATTGAAAGGCAAAAGTATTATTAAAACCATGTAGCCTACTACATCATCACCTTGGTCCCATCATATACGCTGGGAAGAGAATATTTACTGTGCTTGAAAACTGGTATCACATCATCATGTGAGGTTGAATTTGTGACCTGGAGAACATTTCAGCTGCAACATCAGCTCGTTGATAATAAGCTTGGGATATGAGATATTTTTTTAGCCATTCGTGGTGAAGGCATCTGTGCTATTGTATGCATTATTTTTGACTCAACATTTCTAAAGGCATGTCAGAATATGGTACTATTTGCACATGAATATTCTAGCCATTGTCTATTTTTATACCACAAGCTGCAAAATGACCGCCTTACCCCACTGTACAGGCGGGTAGTTGTTTAGATATACCTGGCACCTGCGGGCCGCAGAGGGGCGGCGTAGTTTCGGGCGATGAAGACTGCTGCTCCGGGGCCGGCGAGTCAGGCGGGAGTAAGCTAGTGTCCACAACGGAGGGTAACGTGATGTCCGCATCTGACCTGTTGCAACTGTCTGCAGTAGATGCAGTGTTGCTGGCGTTTAGTGATGGTTGCTTTAACCATTTTCGTATAAATGATTATCCACAGATCAGATGTGTGTCACTGCTGTGGAAGCACTTTGGAAATGATGCACGCGCAGCGGAGCAGGTCACGCGCACCTGACACAATTTGTTGTTAGTATTTTTCGCTACGTTCTCTTTTTTGAATGGTTGCATAACGTTCAACTTCCCCGAAGATCTCGACGCGAAGCCTGAAGGGTAAACACCAGGTTTACTAATCTACCCGCACAATTTGTCCGGTGTCGGAATGTCTCGCTATGTTAGTACATTCTTAAAAAACAAAACACCATTTAATTTCGGGTTAAAATGTGTTGTAACTGCGTTACTGAGCATTGTAACGGGTAATATATTACCCACATTTCATTAGTAATGCGTTACATTACTTCGTTACAGCAAAAAGTAATATATTACTGTAACTCCGTTACTTTTGTAACGCGTTACACCCAACACTGGTGGTCAGTACAAGAGCACAACGAATAAGCAACCGTTACTTCACTGTTAACCCAACATTGATTTAAAAAGTCGACAAAATTATGCACTTTAACCTTTTATTCATGTCAAATATAAAGTTTGGTAGCACAGAACCAACATGACATAAAAAAACGTTTGAACTTCTAAGCACTTCACTTAGTTTGCTTTCACAATCATTACAGTGCATATTACCTGCTTCCTTTGGTTAGACCTATGGGGTTCAGTTGGGTGGTGCTATTCCTCTTGGCCCTGTTCTCAAGACGTCGCTTGATCAACGCCTGAGGGCAGATAAGGCAAGCATGATGTATCACGACAATTATGTTTAACGTCAACAGGATATGCATGCGTAGTAGAAAGATTGGTAGTCCTCTGTGTACAATACTCACCCTGACACCGCCATCTTGGTTCTTGGGCCGTGGGCCGCCCGGTGACCCCACGTGGTCAGGGCTACATTCTGAGTATTGGAAAGAGATCATTTGTATGTATTGTTTTTATTTATTCCTGGTAACATGTTATACACTGAACAAAAATATAAACGCAACACTTTTGTTTTTGCTCCCATTTTTCATGAGATGAACATTTTCTATATACACAAAATAACCATTTCTCTCAAATATTGTTCACAAATCTGAAAAAATCTGTGATAGTGAGCACTTCTCCTTTGCCGAGATAATCCATCCCACCTCACAGGTGTGGCAGATCAAGATGCTGATTAGACAGCATGATTATTGCACAGGTGTGCCTTAGGCTGGCCACAATAGAAGGCCACTCTGAAACGTGCAGTTTTGCTTTATTGGGGGGGTCTGGGGGGGGGGTCCGAAAACCCTAGGGTTAAACCCTAACCCTAACATGTCACCCATTGAGCATGTTTGGGATGCTCTGGATCAGCATATACGACAGCATGTTCCAGGTCCTGCCAATATCCAGCAACTTCGCACAGCCATTGAAGAGGAGTGGATCAACATTCCACAGGCCACAATCAACAACCTGATCAACTCTATGCGAAGGAGATGTATTGCACTGCATGAGGCAAATGGTGGCCACACCAGATACTGACTGGTTTTCGGACCCCCCCAGACCCTGAGGCTGTGCGAAGTTGCTGGATATTGGGAGGAACTGGAACACGCTGTCGTATACGCCGATCCAGAGCATCCCAAACATGCTCAATGGGTAATAGGTTAGGGTTAGGGTTTAACCCTAGGGTTTTCAAACTCGCCCAGACCCCCCCAATAAAGAAAAACTGCACGTTTCAGAGTGGCCTTTTATTGTGGGCAGCCTAAGGCACACCTGTGCAATAATCATGCTGCCTAATCAGCATCTTGATATGCCACACCTGTGAGGTGGGATGGATTATCTCGGCAAAGGAGAAGTGCTCACTATCACAGATTTTTTCAGATTAGTGAACAATATTTGAGAGAAATGGTTATTTTGTGTATATAGAAAATGTTTTAGATCTTTGAGTTCATCTCATGAAAAATGGGAGCAAAAACAAAAGTGTTGCATTTATATTTTTGTTCAGTGTAGTTTGAAAAAAAGCCAATCTATTTTGCATACAATTCCAAATTGAAGATAAAGATCAATACTGGCACTCTTTGGGTTCAAACTCTTTTCTCAAAATCCTGTGTCGTCATTCCTCCAACACCAATGCCAGCATTCACTTCTGCACTTCAACTGAGTAAACTCTCAAAACATTACTCAAAGCTTAGCAAATACATTCAGATTAAGCCATAGAGGATGTGGTATTCAGCTGGACCTGCAGCAATCTTAGTACAATTAACTAGTTGGCTATACATTCTTATTATTGAAACCCATTTAAAGCAGCAGAGGATGAAATAAGAAAATCAAATACTGCCATGATTTACCCTGAATTTTGCAACCCTTCTCTTATAAGATTAGAATATCTTTAAAGTCAACGATGTGAATAAAGAAGTTAACAGAGTTCTGTAAGAAAGATTTTCCTTTTTCTTACCGAAAGCCCCACCACAAACAATCCAGCGTCTAAATCCCATAATTTAGTCCAGAGGTGTGCCACAGTCTTGTTACTTCGATCCCTGTCCCTTTAACAGTTCCCTCTTTTCTTCATTAACATATATTGATGGTGACACTAAGCCAACTAGCCAAAAACAATACAGTATCAGTCTCTTCCACTGTGCAGCTTCTTCTTAACAAGGACCCAGAGTAGAATGGAAGCTGACTCTGCCCATTGGTCTGCTAGAACAACCCAGTGAGATGTTATCTTCCCCAAAAAATGTTGAGGAAGTAATTTGACAGTCACTCGCACGCATAAACATTCAGCTATTTCCTCTGTGACTGCAGCATCATACTCAGTGTTGCTGTGATGTCAGTAGCTGTAACGCTGGTCATCCAAATTCCCTGCTTGGCTTATTGTTACATTTTAAAATGCAAGATTTTGTTGTTTAATTTGCTTAAAGGAGTTTATTTCTTCATAATAAAACCGTTTGAATGTAATGATTTGCACTTTCATTGTCGAAATGGTTGCATTTGACCGATCCCAGTGTTAGGAGCAGTAGGCTGCCATTATGAACTACGTCCGGGGAGCAGTGTAGGGAACGGTGCCTTGCTCAGGGACACCTCGGTATCACTTGGTCTTGCCGGGACTTGAACTGGTGACATTCCAGTTGTTAAGCCAAGTCCCTATCGACTTTGCCACCACTGCCCCTCATATATGATTAAGACTCAATATATACTGTATATAGATCAAAGGTTTTTCCTTTGTCTAAATTTACACAAGTGAAGTCTCCAAGTGAGTAGTAGTACTCAATGTTAGCATAGTAATGAAGCACACTGGACATTATTCTTTAGAAATAAAAATGTTATGTCACATATTTTGTGGTGAAGGCTGTCACTGAGGTATGATCAACATGGGATACAAATCAATATATTAATTTAAGTTGGTGGCTTAAGCAAGGCCAGCTAACACTTTGGGTAACCTTTTATTAATTTTGCTAACGTTAGCAACATTTGGGTACACAATTGACCGTCATTTGTAAGAAATTTAGAGGCCAGGGGCCTCATTTATAAAGGGATATATATACGCTCAAAAAATGGCGTACGCCAGTTTCTACGCAATGTTTGCGATTTATAAAATATTAACTTGACGGGAAAACGTGCGGTCCTCCACGCAAACTCTAACCCATGCGTACGCACTAAGCACAAAAACGGGAGAGACGAGAAACTGCGACACCGTTGGCAGAAGGAAGAATGGAGAGAAATATGTGGAAATAATACCATAAATAAAATATTACCTCTCATTTATCATATATGAAGAATTCATTTTTCAAACATTGATCAAAGCCAATCTTAAAATGATTAAACAAACGCCTGTTTGCGACTCATCAGTGCACACAAAAACATAACTTGGAGAAATAAATAAATACGGATATGTTATTTAAAACCACCTCGAATATGTTGTGTTAATGTTATGAAATGTTTTCTCATAAATGATGCGGTAAGCAGGAGCACAGAATTACGTCTAAACTGACGCCGCTTTGCATTTCTATAGGTTGTAGATACGAGCATGGTTTTATATACTACCAAGTTTAATCATGTTTTATGCCGTTTGCTAAGACTTGATAAGTCGCTCATAAAACACAGGAGGCATGGAAACTAAGAACACCATGTGGTAAATTGTACAGCTAATATAACACAACACATTAGTTGTATTTCCTTTAACTGGTGCATATAGAGTTGCTGCAGTGGAGACGCTGCACACAGCTGATCGACAGCTGGGACACAAACCACCAAATACGAAAACATAATTCAGATCCAGTCGTCATGACTCCACTCCGGAGGGATTCCCCGATCATTTCTTACAGTTTCTCATCAAGGGGGTGTCTCCTGTCCCCGGTACAAACACACTGCCTGAGGAAGGCTATGTGTATTTTTTTTGTCATGAACCTTTTTCGGACCACTTATTCATTTACTTTGGTGACGATCCGACCTCCATGCTGCTACTCTGGTTCAAACTGCATCCACCAAACAATATGATTTATCTCGACCTCCCCAAAATAACCAAAATCTGACACGGTGTGAGATGTCTTTTTTAGCTGTTCTGTCGTCATTTCCTGCTATCTTCTTCATAAAGTCAGTCAAAATGAATGAATGAATGGGCGTTTCTTTGACTATTTATAGGCAAATATGGGCGTTACGTGAAGCCAGCAAAAGCTGCACCGCATTTCAAATCGATTGCGAAAGGGAAACCGGCGTAGGAAGGGCTGTACGCACTTTCCTCGCCGGTACGCAATGTTTGGTGAATCGGAAAATGTCGGAACATTTCTGTACCTATTTTTCGGAAGCAACCTTCCCACGTGAAACGCACGTCGTTATAAATGAGGCCCCAGGCCACTGAAGTGAGTAAACCTACTAAATACCAAAGTCTTTCCTTCACTTCCAAAAAAAAGGCCCTGTCCTGCCAGAACAAGATTCTTGGGACACAAGGCAGGGGTGCTCATGGGAGTTGCAGTCTTTCTCCAAAGGCGCCGCCAAAATCAACACCGAAAATAAGAATACCTTGTAGTAGCTTTAAATATGTAAATGTGTTAACCTGTTTCCATATCTGCGAGGTTCTGCATGCTGTGTGCCGACAGGAAACTGCTGATACGGTTTCGGGTCCACATCGTTGGCTAAGAAAGACACACAAACACAAACACATATTTGTCAGCGGATGTTTAGTGCTTTCCCCTCTCTGTTAGTCAAACATTTTCATGTTTTCTACAGGTTGAGTGAGTTTTGGTGAATCGTGTGTGTGTGTTGGTACCTCTTCCTCTGGAGATATGATAATTTGTCCATCTTCAAGAATACAGCTGCTAATGTCCCATAAGGGCACCTCCTGGTGCGGGGCCCATTGTTGTCTTAGGAGTTCAGTGGGTCCAACCTCACCCACACCTGGCACACCAACAGACACATTGATATTCCTCACTATGTAATTGACACAGTTGCATGTGGTTTACCCAAATCCAATAATCTCATTCTGGACCCATTCTGGTAAATAAATGACAATATAATTCCTCACACTTTGGAAAACCAACTATAGTTCAATCAAATGAGGACATCACAGGGACTTAATTGCTGGCACACGCTGGCTCAATTATGGCATGGCGGTACTTATCTCGCACAGAACTTGGTCACTCCCATTAGTGAAGTTACCGGGGTAACTGATGCTATCGCTCTCTTTTCATGACACACCAGGATGAGAGAGCTGCACACATCCTGTGGTTCCTCTGGCGTTTTTGTTTTTGTTTTGATGAATATGCCCCTCAACCAAGGGTGTAACTTTGGTTTGAGAAGTGGGGGGGACACAAAACAGGGTGTCCTCCGCAATGAAACATTGTTCTCGATTTAATTCCATTTCCTGCCTTTTTACACATATATATTAGGGACTATGATGTTAACTAATCCAAGAAAAATGTGTAGTGTGTATAATGAGTGTGCAATGAGTGTGCAAACTTATCTATGAACCTGTTTTATTTGTGATGACCTCACATCCTATAGAGGGGTCCGGGGGCATGCACCCCCGGTAAGATTTTTTTCTTTAAATTGAAGTTAAATGCATCAATCTGGTGCACAAATTAAGAGATTTATGGATACAGCTCTCAACACTCATATGAAACAGACCTGTATATATTTCAATACTCCAAAAACCATTAAAATATTCTCACAACCAATAACACATCATTGATACTCCTCTCTCCTATCTTTATCTTACCTAGTCTGCATTCTTTCTTTTTATTTATGCATATTTTACTAATCACTCCCCTTTCAAACTGTGTTTTTAATTCTTTACTGACATTGGAATAGTTGTTTTACTTTTTTTGAACAACTATATTGAATAGATGGACATATTTGTTTAGACCAAACCGTTTGAGACCCACTGAGATAACTTAGACTAAAGTTTACAATATAATCACTCAGCGAGTCCTTTACCTCCCTGAGCTGATGTTACCTCAGCCTCTCAGTCCGACAGGAGAGGACTCTCCCTCTCCTTATTGTTGAAACTGCTTCTAATCTCCGTTAGCTCCGAGCTAGCACCAGATGCTAACAACAACCGCCGTAACTCTCTCTGTCTCTCTCTGTCTCTCTCTCTCACACAAAATGCGCTCCTGCCACACACACACAGACGCTCCTCCATGACCACTTTTACTTGCGTAAATATAAAAAAAACACATTTGAAAAGTGGGGGGGACACAAACTGGATTTTGAAAAGTGGGGGGGACATGTCCCCCCTGTCCCCAGTGGAAATTACGCCCATGCCCTCAACATATATCTTAATGGCATTTTAGGTTGAAATGTTCTCTTTTATAATGCGCTTAACTTGCATGATGTTTTACTTAGTAGCCTATAGATTAAAGGGGCCCTGTTAGGCTCGTTATTAGGTTCATAATAGTTTCTCTACTGTGACATTTATTTTTCTCATGCTGCATGTGCTGCAGCACCTCTTTTCACCTTCTGTGAAACCAGAGCCCAGTCTGCTCTGATTGGTTAGCTGCCGGCTGAGTTGTGATTGATCAACCATTTAGAAAAAATACGTTTAATCAATATTTTAATAAGGATTACAATTAATTTGACAGTTAAACCTATAGCTGTGGGTTGTGTGTTTCCTAGTTGTTTTGGAAACTTTGACAAGGTCTAATTTTCTGAAATTATCCCAACGTGAGTTGAGATTCCCGATGTCACTAAAGGGAAGGTCAACATTACTTTTTACTTCGGTGATAGACAGCAGGTAGGGTAACTTCCTCAAATATACTGTAGCTGTAGGTTTGGATAACTAATGTATTGCTAGTAAAGAAAAGGTATATTGACCTTATTCAACCATTCATTTACTTTGTCTGTAAGGTTTGAATTAGATTTCTCCGCCGTTTTTAAAACAAGGAGCCACCATAGACTGTACATGGAGCCTCACACCTCAGTGCCATACAGTGCAAATGGTTCAATTATGTATCTTTTCTAAACGCTTTGATTTCCTTCTCCGCAGAGCGGATGTTTCCTGTGAGAGCGGTTTGTAAGTTCTGGGCCTTTTCTCAGCAGTTTTGACCTTTTTTGGAAGGTGATTTTAGTTTTTTTGTCACGTCACCTTGAGGGTCTGACAGTAGTCATTTAGAAAGTCTGGGTTCTGCTAAAGTCTGTTTCAGTGGGAAAGAAAATGGCCATAGATTCTGATGTTTGAATGGCTTTCTCTGTCTGCTATTTGGACTGTATGAAGAATAGTTGTTACCTTTGTTATGAGAAATTGAGATCCTAAATAAAGCATACATTATAAAGATGATCTGCGTCAACCAGACTCTTGATTTCTCTTTTTAAAATTGACTTGAAACTTAGGCCCCCTTTCCAGGCCTAAAGGAGGATCTGACACAAATACCATCACCTTATTTTAATGTATATATAGCAAATTATCTATTTTTAATACAACTGATATTTAATGGACCCAAGCCAGTGGAAGAACAAACCACTTACTATTTTCACTGTATATATATATATATATATATATATATATATATATATATCACTGTAAGATGCATTTTCCCTGTTTTTGTATTGTAAGGTGATTTACGGTTATTTTAATAGCCAGTGCCAAAGACACATTTACATTCAATGTAAATGTAGTTAACAAGAAAGTATTCTGAATCTGAATATTGCTGATCTCCTCCATTCTTGCTTCACACTTACACAGAACTCTGATTTTAACATGATTGGTCATATGTCTATAAATCTTTAGACAATAAGTAGCTTTTTGAGGTAACAACGCATTGACGCAGATCCTCCTTTATATCTGTATATGTCGTCAAGCCTTATGACAGTCAACTTACTGGAAAACTGAATTTAATAAATACACGTTATGATGTTTAATTGAGCTGCTGGTGTAGGTGGTTTAAGATACCCTTGTATCACATCATAGACTGTACAAACGAATCAATCGAAATCAATCATAGGTTTTATATTTTTTCTGAGATCAGCTCTTTTGCGTGGAAGCTTTTTAAATGAGGAACCCAAACTAGTTTTTCCATTTATCTCTAGCTTTTATATATATAGTTTCATATCATTTAATCCCAGGGTTATTAAACTAATTTAGTTTTTTAACTAAAAGATTACCTAAGTTCCTCTTTGCGGTTGTCTTTTTACAGTGTGTCAGCTTTTTTAAGGGTGTGTCGTGTTGTTCTCTTACAGGCTGAAACACTGTTCACAGTTGGCTGTATGGATTGTGTCTCGTAAACAGACATACGTTCAGCACCCACTGTTAGTATGTGACTGAATGATACTACATACAGTGAAAGGAAATCATGCTTTAACCGCATGGGGTAACTATTTTGCTGCATGAATCCAAAATGCGTATTTACATTTTACTATAATTTGATGTATGTATTAACAGTGGTGTAAAGTAACAAAGCACACTTACTAAAGCACTGTACTTCAATAAAATGTTGAGGTACTAGTACTTTACAAGAGTATTTAAATGATTTGCTACTTTGTAGTTCTATCCCACTACAGTTCAGAGGTAAATGGTGTACTTTTACTCCACTACATGTATTTAATACCTTTAGTTACTTTACAGATGTGGATGAATGATCTGAAATATAATCAAGTGTTAAATCAGACTTTAGTTCCACCTGGAGTAAATTCACAAGCTACCCTGCAGTATACAAAGTCATTCAAACTAGCTGCACCTTTACCAGCTTTGAGAACACTTTAATGATCAATCATTATAAAACATATCATATATATAATTCTGAACTGGGCCAACCAGCAGAATGACTACTTTAAGTTTATTTCTCCTTTCGACTGCTGTGCTGACCTCAAGCATTAAACTGTTATATCAAGTTTGCAGGTTAGGTGGTGTTACCTTGCAGTAGTGACGGGGTGCTGTTCCGACTCTGCAGCCTGGGCCTCTTCAGCTTCTGGGACACAGTCCTCAGGTACTTTTTCAGGAGGGCCCCCCCGCCTGCTCTCTGTGCGGGGTCCAGGGAGGTGACCCCTGAGCTCTCTGCTGCAGCAGATGCTGAAGCTGCATGAGGTTGGGGGCTAGAAGTGGAGGAGGGGGACAGGGCAGCAAACAGGGACCCCGGGGGCTCAGACAGAGCTCTTCTGAAGGGGTTCTTCCTGGGGCCTTTCTCCGGCTTGGCCCCCTCTCCACCTTTCCCCCCGTGTTTGTCTCCGGGGTCTTCGCTCAGGGCCTTGCGCCAGTTTTGCATCTTGCTCCATTTGTTGGTGGAGGCCTTCTGAATCTTATCTAGTGTGGATGTGGCAGAAGCTGCTGCTCCTTCTCCATCTTCTTTCACTTCATCCAGCGCTCCCTTGGAGCCGGTGTGCCACTTGTACGTGTTCAGGGGGTCGGGGGTCTCAGGGTTCTCTCCCTCCACAGGAGAATCCTTTTCCTTCTCCGGTGATCCCTGTTCCTTCAGTGGTTGTTGAGCTGCAGGCTCTAGATCTTTCTCCTCTGTGACCATTTCACATTCAGGTTCTGTCTTTTCTCTCAAGGATGCATCAATCAAAATTAAAATCCCTTCATAGGAGACCTCGCCTGTTTCCTCTCTGATTGACTGCTATGTAGTGAGAGCTAAGGATGACAAAGTGCACTGGCTCTGTCTCTCTGCTTCTCTCGTTTCCTGTCTTGCAAAATGCGGAGACAACATGCGCCTCGCTGCTCCGGGTGCTTTGCTACAGCGCCCAGCTCATCTCACACGCCTGCTTCCTCATAACATGCAACCGAGAAGTTCACTTTTTAACAGGAATATCACAATTTATTTATGTGCTTTATGCTTTCACCCTATACTTCCCTACTTCCTCACTTCCTGTTCTGCTTTTATGTCTAAGGTTAGCTTCCTAATTAAACTCTCATGTCTTCTAACAGATCTCAGTATTTTCTTGGTAAAAACTCAAAACTCAGAGATGTTTCTTAAAGTGCAATTTGATGGAGGTAGTTCTTCACCATGAAGGAGCTTGTCTGTCATTTAGTCGCAGTATGAGAAATGTGGTAATCCTGAGTTCATATAAATGATGGAGGATGCAACTTCATTTCTAAACCTTACTCTCCTAATTTTCCCAAGATACTTAATGATTAAAAAAGTTAACAAATCAACAAATCAATACTTTTTACTACACTTCAAATACTTAATGTCTGTGTTCAGAAATATACGTGAAGTAATTTGAATTGCATACATAACCCTGGATACGTTTTCTCATATCTAACCAATTTTTGGGATTTGTTGAGATAGAAAACAAATATCGTCTTTGACTTGTATTGATTCCCAGATCAATATGGAAGTCCATAGGTAATAAAGTGCACTTGTAATCAGATACCTGTGGGTGTGTGGACTGTTGACTGTTAAGATCAGTTTCCTGTTGAGGCGAGGCTGTGCTTCCTGTTTGCTCCGTTTGTCAGACTGTGAAAACCACTTCCTGCTGCTCTCTGCTCTCTGCTCTCACACACCTGCAGGATGCTTCTGTGTCACCATCAATGCCATGTTGCCTGATGGTGAAATACAAGTGGACAGCAATATATTGATAGACTGCAGAACTCTTCATATTGTGACAATATTATACACAAGTACACAAGTGTTTACGGCTTGATTTAAACCGGCCTCTTTATGCCAACATTTGTCTCAATATCTATGTACAAACTGCTCTGACAACATTCATACTGTAAATGCAAAAATATTGTTTATTTTTATTTTATTTGTGAAGAATCCATTTTTGGAAGTCACTGTGAGTTACATTGTGTCTTGTTTTATGGAGGCCCTCTGGTGGTTGTGTTTTGGTATTGATAATATTTATGACATTTTAATTGAAAGTGCATTGACTGTAGTAGAGCAATGATAAAAAATAACAGTAATAATAATAATAATAATAACATTATTAATCCTTCACCCCCCAGCTCTCTCTACTCTCCGGTCACCCTTTCACCCTCGCCCACCCTCCTGGAGTTCGACCACATGAAGGAGATACAGAGGGTTGGCACCAAGTCCTTCCTGGAGATCAATGACCGCTTGAAGGCGATACGCAGGGTTGGCAGCATGTCCTTTACCCCCGCCCCTCAACGACGCCCACCTCAATCACCGAAGCAGAGACGCGCACCATCTCCCCCGTCTTCATCACTGTGCCTACGTCAACCACCTCCCTCCCCTTCAAGACAGCATCTGCGGTCACCGAAGCCTGATAACAATGTGTGTGTACAAAACGCAGCAAACTCTTATATGTGCTGGGTCCAGGCCATAGACTGTATATATAGGTCCAGGCTCAAGGGCGTATGGCACTCTCAACTATTTCCAGGACAAGCCAGGGCCTTGCCTGCTTTTAGCTTTGCCGATGTGTTGATAGGTAATAGATTGAGAGCGTGGAATCAGCTTAGACAAAGGAAGCGCTGCGAGAGTTTATCAAATTTAGCAGTGATTCCATGTCAGCCACAGCTTGTCACAAGAAATCTTACTGATAGTGTATTTAACAAACTTAAACTAGCTTTATTAAATGTCAGGTCTTTGGCAGGAAAAACATTTTTAATCAATGATTTTATCACTGAGCACAATCTCGATTTTATGTTTTTAACGGAAACTTGGATTGAACAAAATAACAGTGCAGCTGTTCTTATCGAATCAACACCTCCCAACTTTAGTTTTACGAGTCAGGAAAGAATGCATAAGAAAGGGGGTGGAGTTGCTATTTTGTTCAATGATTCCCTTCAATGCAGGAAGACATCTTATGGGAACTTTGCTTCTTTTGAGTATGTGGCCCTTCAGCTGAAATGCTCCTCTCGAGCTCTGTTCCTAAATATCTATAGACCTGCTGTCTATAGTGTGTATTGACTTTGACCGTCAGTCATTGTTGGTGATTTTAACATCCATGTTGACAACCCCCAGGACAGAGGGGCTAAAGAACTGTTTTGTGTTCTTGATAATGATAACTATGGACTGACTCAGTGATGGAGCCCACGCACAATAAGGGGCACACTCTAGACTTAATTATCTCAAAGGGTCTGAATATCTCTAAGGTTGTGGTGACTGATGTTGCACTCTCTGACCATTCCTGTATTTTCTTTGAGAGCTCTATTTCTGTTCACAAAAATGTTCAAAAAGAAGTAACCACAAAGCGATATTTATCTGAAAATACTAGGGAAATGTCTACTCAGAATATTTCTTCCACACTTGCCCCTGCTAACATCTCAGTAAATGAGCTAGCAGATCATTTTAATTCAAAAATTAAAAATGTTATAGATGCCATTGCTGCAACTAGGGTAAACGAAGTGAATGGGAAGAAAATATCTCCATGGAGAAAGGCCATGACCGTGAAAACAGAAAAAAGAGTGTCGAAAAGCTGGTAAAAAACAAATCTCCAGGTGCACTTTGAAATCTATAAAGAGAGGCTTGGCTTTTTTTATTTGGAATTGAAAATTGCCCGACAGTCTTTCTTCTCTGACATCATTGCCAAGAACAAAAACAACGCACGTGCCTTGTTTGCTACTGACAGACTAACAAACCCCCCAGTGTCAGTAGCCTCTGAATTTCTATCCACCAGGGCATCCAATGATTTTGCCTCCTTCTTCACTGACAAAATTCAGAAAATCAGACAAGCAGTCAATGCCTCTGCATCCGGTACAGCAAATGTTTTGTCCCTCCACATAAAATCGATTCAGACATCATGACACAATTCCATCAGATTAATGATAAAAACCTAGAGGATATTATTCAACTTCTGAAATCCTCCTCCTGCTGCCTTGATATTATTCCAACAGGATTTTAATTTTTTATTTTTATTTCTATGGCCTCAGATCTGCTTCATATAGTAAACAAGTCTCTTCACTCAGGTGTTTTTCCACAGGCCCTGAAAACTGCAGTCATTAAACCGCTCCTAAAAAAGCATAATCTAGATGCTTCAGTAATGAACAATTACAGGCCCATATCAAACCTGCCATTTCTAGGTAAAATCATTGAAAAAGTAGTTTTTCAATAGTTGAGTTATTTCTTGCATTTAAATAACTGTTTTGATGTGTTCCAGTCAGGCTTTCGTCCAAACCACAGCACTGAGACTGCTCTTGTAAAGGTCATCAACGACATCCACTTAAAAACAGACAGTGGCAGAACTTCAGTGTTAGTATTATTTGATCTCAGTGCTGCGTTTGACACTGTTGACCACAACATAATACTAGACCGACTGGAAAACTGGGTGGGACTTTCAGCAACAGTTCTAAATTGGAATGAATCCTACTTAAAGGACAGAAATAACTTTGTTTCTATAGGTAAATACACATACACATCTGATTTGACAAATATGACATGTGGGGTACCTCAAGGCTCCATCTTGGGGCCTCTTCTCTTTAACGTCTACACGCTACCACTGGCTCAGATAATGAAAAGCTGTCACCCTCATTTACATAACCATTTCACCAGGAGACTATGCTCCAATTCAAACACTGAGTAAGTGCATTGAACAAATCAATGACTGGATGTGTCAGAACTTTCTCCAATTAAACAAAGATAAAACTGAGGTAATGGTTTTTGGAGCCAAGGCAGAACCGGCAGAACGTATAAAAGTTAGCGCTGAGCTTCAGTCTGCAATGTTCAAAACAACAGATAAAGCCAGAAATCTAGGTGTAGTCATGGACTCTGACTTGAGTTTCAACAGTCACATTAAAACAATGACTAAATCAGCCTACTATCAGCTAAAGAACATATCTAGGATGAAAAGACTAATGTCACAGCAGGATTTTGAAAAACTTGTCCATGCTTTTATCTTCAGTAGACTCGACTACTGTAATGGTGTCTTTACAAGTCTCACCAAAAAATCTATTAGAAAGCTGCAGCTAATTCAGAACGCTGCTGCTCGAGTCCTCACTAACACAAAGAAAGTGGATCACATCACTCCTGTTCTGAAGTCTTTACACTGGCTTCCTGTGTGTCAAAGAATAGATTTCAAAAATACTGCTGCTGGTTTATAAAGCACTGAATGGTTTAGGCCCAAAATACATTTCTGACCTCCTGTTAAATTATGAACCATCCAGAACTCTCAGGTCTTCAGGGACTGGTCAGCTTTCTGTCCCCAGAGTTAGAACTAAACATGGTAAAGCAGCGTTTAGTTATTATGCTCCAAATATCTGGAACAAACTCCCAGAAATCCGCTGCAACTCTTACTACTTTTTTGTACATGACCATATAACTGTGTTTTGAATTTTCAAAATGTATTTTAAAGCTGGAGTTTACAGTCTTTGTCTCCCAAAAATCTTAAGGAAAGGACGAAGCGCAATAAGATGTTTGTTTAATAACTCGGGTTGAGCCTCTCAGGGCTTTGTGAGAATTAAGTAATATTTTTTAAATAAACAGCAACATGTGTAAAGAAGCAGGATAGGTTAAATGTGATCAGGTTTACTAGCCCTACGTTCTGTAATACTTATAAGCACCTTAGATTGCCTGCAGCAGAAGCTCATGGGAATTTCAACAGTTTGAAGCTTTTTGTCATAAACGCAAATTAGTCACCAAAATCACATTACTACAATTTGACCCTGGAAACTACACAAAACTGTGTAATAAATGTCATGACAAACCATCTGATTGTAAAAACAATTTACTCACTTAATCATGTCTGGACCTAACTGGCCCTAAATCCAGAAATTGGTCCATTAGGTTAATGATGAATAAAGACAGACCATGTTTACATGAATGCAGAAGCTGTATTTGATCTTGAGCTGGTGCTGACCCTTGATTAGAGAGATCTAGAGTGAATAATAATAATATTTGAGAGGTGGAACATCAGTTTGACAACAAATGAGCAATTATATAAAATATTAATTATATTGTCTTTAAAATAGGCTGATAACACAGTATAATGTCAGCTCTGGTTCATTATAAATGTGTGGCTTCTCAACTGTAGAGAAGTAGACAATTTGTTGTTTTGGATCAAAAATCTGCAGCTTTGTATAGTTTCATATGTTCTTTTGGTGTGGAGAGAAAATGTAAATATAAAAGAGTATCAGCAGCCAAGCAGTTGCAATTTGTTGTAACTCTATCTACTGGCCAGTAGAGGTCCCTGCATGTTAAATCTTTGCTTGATCAAACTGTGCACACCTACTTTGAAAAAGTATATAACTTTAAACCGCTTTTATTCCCTAAGATTCTAAATAAAAGAGTCTTAATGATTTTTATAAAGGAATGTCCACTTGTATCTGTTATTATCTTGTTGTTTTTTTTCAAAACCCTCTCCGTAGTCTGTAAGCTATTTCCAACACAAACACCAAAGACAAGACTTCTACAAGGATAGAGGGCAGAGAAATAGATCACTCGTGCTTTATTACATACATTACATTACATGTTACTTGTTAGACGCTTTTATCCACAGCGACTTACATACTCAATACTGTGGGCAATCCCCACAGGAGCAATTTGGGGTGAAGTGTCTTGCCCAGGGACACAACGACATGCTGACTGCAGTGGGGTTTAAACCTGTGCTCCCCTGATCCGAACACTAATGCACTAGTCCACTACGCCACATGCCTACAGCAGATGATTATTTTATGACTTTATTGTAGTGTTGAGAGTGCAGGTAATGAAGTGAGAAGGACTAAATGAAAGTTGAACAACAATGTGAGGGTTGATTACCAAAGTGTATACAAACCTGGGTTGTTACACTACCATCGTATTTGCCTTGATGATGTATACGATCCATTTTCACTTACTACTAACTAAGGAAGTGCTGAACCGCTGAACAACACAAAACATGAGGGCTTTTTGCAACCTTGGTTTAATCCAATTCAATCCATCTGTGATGTTTACTGGAGCATTTTTCATGTTAACAATTGAACACTTTGGGTAAATATCCACTATTTGCCTGACAACGATAAGCCTTTAAAGGGTCATGGCTGGATGGTTACCATGGATTTGGGAAACATTCACCAAATGGTCAAACGAGCTAAACAATACCCCTAGATCTAGGTTGAGGGTTTGCACTGATAATGAGTGGTATAAGGTTAGAAAAGGTTGTGTGCTAAATGGTAACTCTTGATATAGCAAGTTTTGGCTAGACATTGACCTCAAATGGTTACATTTAGGACAGGTCATCACACACAAGCCGTGCAAAAGTTTAACGACAGTTTTCAAAATTCTATGAATAGCATCATGATTTTGCTGGAGTCAAGAGGCAACCGGTCCAGAAAGATGGACGCCAACCCTGTGCCAGGTTCTGTTAGAGGTTTCTATCCGTTAAAGGGGAGTTTTCTTTGCTACTGGCGTTAATGGAGGGATTCTATGAAAATCATACGGTACAGTCAATTATGACTTGGGGTCATTGAATGGACATGACTTCAAGATGTTGGGGGTTCCGGTATAGGTAGTGATATCAAGCCAACTTTCTTTCCTTTCTCTGCTTAATGTTACAGTCCGATTAGCAACGTTGACCAGAAAGAGAGTCTGATTTGGAACGAAGACTATGACCTCATTGTTTCACAAGTAGTAAGTTCACAAGCTAATTTTAATCAAATAAAAAGTGTGGACGATAGCTGATGGGTTCCCAGTTTGAATTTGGATAATGTGTTATTTGTTTGCTCCACACAGACTGTTTACATGTTTGGCAAAAGCCTGCTTCAACAGGATTGGTCAATACTACTCAGATAAAGAACATTCCAATTCCAAAATCTTATACCGTTACCTACAAGTTCTGCATTCATATTTTAACATCTGTTTATAGAACTTGGTGTATTACTTTGTTGTATGTGGATTACGTCCTCCATATTCTCCAGCCCAGACACTATCTGACCATACAATATAATTTATGATGTAACAGCTGTTGTCCTTTAACATTTGGTGCGGTGGGAGATTAGTGTCAGATGTAGGCTTACCTCTAGCCTGCCCTTTAATGCTATCAGCCTCTACCATCACGGCTAAACCTCTTGAATAATTAGGACATGGGTGTATTTAACTCAAGCCATACAAGTGCACACGTATATTCTATCTGCAAACTATTTGCAACACTGCAAATAAAACATCAGTAAACCGTTTTGTACATGCATATCTAATCACTTCTGTATTTTTCTCAATGTATGAACCACTTACTGTAAATCTGATGGAGTTTTTCACTTCAATTCAGTTTTGTTTTTTTGTTTTGGGCAGCTATATTACTTCATGGGATACTTGCAGAGCAACTTTCTTAATTAAAGTTTTATTACAGCAGTGGTCTTGGGTTTCGGGTGTGTAAGTCACATGTAGGATCAGTACTTGTTTTCAAAGCACAGAGATCACGATCATATTTCAACGGCAGCATTGATTACCTGTGGCCTAAATTGGATCACACTGTCTCCAATTACACCAAGGTATTTTGAGGCTTGGTATCTTGACTAGGTCACCCACTTTTGAGGGTAGAAGACACCAAGGGCACTTCACTCTCTAGGATTCTGAACCGCTTAAAGAAAGAGAGGGCTGTGTTTGATGTCACTTATTGCTCTCCATGATTTAAAAAGGAAAATGTACACATAAAGGATGCTTTGCTGGTAATTTCAGCGAGGAGGCAACACTTTTTTCAACAGAAAGCCTGAGTTTTACTCCTGGAGGTCTGGAGTCTGTATAGGGCACTTGTAGGCAAATACAAATAGTTGGTTGTAACACGGGAAATGTATGATTTGGCATGTCTAAAGATTTCATCCTAGGAGATGTCTCGGCCTCTGATAGTTTATGAAAATGAAAAAAAAGTTTCTCCTGTGACTCTTCCAACTTCATGAAGGGGCAATTCTTAACATCCGGATTGTCACTTTAATTAATGAAACTTAATGTTACTGTCTGTCAAAGCCCAACCTCATTTTTGGTCAAAATGCTCAAGTATGACATAATTTCCCTCGGCCTTATGATGATAATTTAATATAATACAAATGAAAATAATATGAATTAAAATGGAAATACGATTTTGGAATGGACTTAAACAAAAGCATGCCATAATCTATAGAAACACACTTTATAAAAAAATATTAAATAGGATACATAAAATGCACAACACAATATGGAAAACTAAAACTGAATGAATAATAATTATAATAATCCAACACAACAGCACACTGGAAACTTGATATGTTTTCAATATAAAGCTACTTAAAAACTGTGCATTACTTCACCATGGCACATTCTCTGAAATAACACAATGACTTAAGGGGTAAAAATACTCCATTACAAGTATAGGCCTGCATTCAAATCTTATTTAAGTGAAGCATTATCAGCAAAATGCACTTAAAGTAAAAGTAGCAATTATGCAGAAAAATGGAGTCCATATTTGATTTACTATTATTTATTGACATAGGACATCAGGCCCGGACTGGCCTGTTAAGTGGCCTGCTGGTCTGAGGATTTTTTGTTTGTTTTATGTATTGTGAACGCAACGCTGCGCAAATGCAAACCTGGAAAAACTCTCCTCAAGCTGAAATGACAATATAATCCCCTTCAATAAAACATGGTCTCCTTTCCTGAACTACATTAAGAGCTTATTCCTCTTCACACCAGCCAACCAGACACTCCCCACACCAATGGATCAGAGTAAGAATATAGCTCTGTTTTCATTTCCTTTGTCTCCTTGTTGTCTTTTTATGTATATATGTTTGATTTCTTTATTGTCATTATCAACATTTATTTGACACTTGTAGTTACTTTTTAAACAAATACATGTAAATGGTAAATGGACTGTACTTATATAGCGCTTTATCCAGTCTTTAAGACCCCTCAAAGCGCTTTACATACTACATGTCATTCACCCATTCACACCCATTCATACAGAGCAGTGTACCTTACTCTATAGGACCTAACATTCACACACCGTTGGCCATGCCATCGGGAGCAACTCAGGGTTAAGTATCTTGCCCAAGGATACATCGACATGTTGACTGCATGGGCTGGGATCGAACCCACAACCTTCTGGTTGAAAGACGACCGCACTCCCTCGCAGCCACAGTCGCCCCAAATTATCGCCCCATGTATTATGTACATGTAATAATACAACACATGTATAAGAGGCATTCTACACAATACGTACTTTTTACTTTAGATTAGGGGTGTCCAAACTACGGCCCTACAAGCCCACTTTCAGTCAATTAAAGTTGAAAATATTTTCTTCTAACAAATCTAAATTAATAAGAAAAAAGCCCAATAACTTATTTACATAACAACCTTGAAATATACCCTTCCTATTTCCTCTCACGATAAGCAATCTAAGGCTTCTGTTTTAAGGAATGAGCTGCAAACAAAAATAAATGGAACCCTAGAGCTGTCATGGCTGTTTTATCAAGCATAATTTACTTACATTTGATTGATTTTGCTAACTTATAACTTCACTTATGAGGCAATAAACCTGACCTCTATGAGTGGCCCAGCCCTTCGAATATTTTTCTGTGGCCCTCGGTGAAAAAAGTTTGGACACCCGTGGCCTACTTTTAGCTAATAATATTTCTGTACATTTACTTGAGTAACATTTTGATTGCAGGGGTTTTACTTGTTACAGAATATTCCTAATTCTGGTACTTCTTCTTTCACTTAAGAACAAGATCTGAGTAGGCCCTACTTGTTCCTCCTCTGCGTGCTTCTCCTGAGGATGTGTGGCATGGATGTGTGGTCGGCAGGCACGCTCCCATGGAGCATTCTGCCGACAACTCCCCTGAGTTAAAGTGGGAGGAGCCAGGGCAGCACAGGCATGAGTGAGAGATAGGAGGAGAGAGCCAGAGATACTCTCCCTCTGTGCCGACACTTCATCCATTTACGCCTGATATAACACTGGACTACTTAGTGTTTTGCTCTTACGATGTCTGCCAGTGTCGGTCTGTGAGGAGGACTTGCCTCACGGTTATCCTGTTAGCTGCTTACTCCGGCTACATGGCCAGCTAGCACAACAAAGCTAACTGCTTCTGGCTTCATCTCACCCGTAGCCGGCGAAGTGAAGAGCCGAGAAGGGGAATGGCAAGAGTTTGCTCGGGTAGCCCTTCCAGAAGAAACAACGACTAACCAGAATCAACCAACCTCTATTTATCTACTTATTTGAATCACGGGTAAGCACCAGTTGTATTATTTATGTCAGGTTAGCAGCTTATTGTATAAATTGACGCTAGCTTTCCGGCAAAGTCTCAATTAGCACACATTGTTATTATGTGTAAGCTAACGTTAACAAGTCGGCGTGGCAAATGTCGTTATCCCCTGTCATAGTCCTTGAAATAATAACACGTCTTATTTAGTTTAATTGTTAGCCATCAAATGTAAAGATTTCAACATGTTATTTGTACGGGTGTGTTTTACTTTGAACTGTTCAACGTTACAGCCGGTTCCAGTTGACAGTTGGTGTTCCAGTTGACAGTTGGTGTCACTTAAAGTCCCTAGAACCAGAGGTGGAAGAAGTACTCAGATTACTTACTTAGGTCAAAGTTGCAATACTACAATGTTCAAATACTCTGTTACACGTTAAAGTACTGCATTCAAAATTGTACTAAAGTAAAAAAGCATTAGCCTTTAAAAATACTTTAAGTGTCCAAAGTAAAAACACTCGTTACTCAAAATGGCCATTTTAAGCACCAGATATTTAAAAAAAATGTTTAATTATTGATGCATTAATGTGTTCATCACGTTAATGTTGTACTTGGTATGAGTTGAGTTTATATTAATTACTTTACATACTAATAGGTAGCTCAACCTCTAATAATACATTATCATTTTGTGTCGATTTATATATAAAGTAACTCCAAATAAATCTGCAAAGTAACTAAATCTATCAAATAAATGTGATGGATTACAAAGTTGAGTATTTCCTTACAAAACATAATGTGAACATTCTCAAGTAAATAACAAGCACCTCAATTAAATTACAGTACTTGAGTAAATGTAATTATTTACACTACACCACTGCCTAGATCGCATAATAAAATTGTCTTGTTTTGACGTGTCTTTGAAGTTGCTGACAGATCCTGAAGCATGACGGTAAATATATATTGCAGTTAGTTGGATATAGAGTAATACTGTGGTTTGTTTTTATTCTGTTTGTCCTAGGCTCCTAGCCCGGTTGTTATTATTAGTCTTCCTGCCCTGATCCTTCTGTAGTGCTGGGACTTTAGCTCACCCCCTACTAGCAACCATGTTCCTATCACTCCATTGCAGGAGTTACAGACATGTATCCGCATGCCGAACAAACACCCAACATGAAATTCAAGCCCTACTTCTGGAAATATTCAAGGAGTGAGAATAATCTTTGCCTCTGCTCCAGAATGTGCTATCTACATTACAAAGATTAAGCACCACTTTTTTTTATCATAACGTCGAGTGTTTTTGTGTGTAGCTGCAACCTGAGGTTCTGCAGAGACAGTAGATGGACTAAGCTTAGTAATGTTCCCATTAGTGTGCATTGACAAGCCTTTGCAGTGGCCTCTGTTCAATGGTGGTGGGGGGGGGGGGGCTGCTTCATCCATTGATCAGTGACATCCTTTGTCACGGCTCAGGAGAGTCCCCTTCTGCAGCCCATCACTGTACATCGTTTTCTAGTTCTTCGGGCTGCCTGCCAGAGCACAAACGCACAAACGCACACAGGCACCTGGCATCATTCAAGCAGCCAGCCAAAATGCACATTAACTTAATTACACACTAAGTTTACTGTTATAGGGCCAGATGCGGCTATAATGCTGTCATATCGCACTCAGCGCACTTATTGTGATGGTGCCAGAGTGAGTGAAAGGCAGCCTTTGATGTGATCATTGCTCGTATTTTCTTCTCTGATTTCTTCCTTTACCTGTTCAGGTTGTCGGTGTCACTGTAATCCCCACCATGGTGCAGAAGTACCAGTCTCCTGTGCGGGTGTACAAGTACCCCTTTGAGCTGGTGATGGCGGTAAGTGTCTTCACCTGTATTTACAGTCAACTCTGTCCAAATTAATATTGCATGTCGAGGATTCAGAGTTATGTAATGCTGGTGTGTGGGCGCTTCAGAGGTCACCCCTGAAAGGTAGTCATCTGAATCACACACCGTGCATTTGATTCTCATAGTCAGACTTATTGTTTCCACATCACTATTCTAATGTCCACAACGAGTTCAAGATAAGTCTCGGCTACTAGCTGTACTGTCAATGTTGTGTTAGTGATCTGCATGACCTGCAGCAGCACTACCAGAGCAGCTCCTGATAACAGTGACATTATAAGCTTAAGGAAATATTGAAGGTTCATTGATTTTTTAGGACAAAATGTGTTTACTTTTAAATAAACCTTGTACAGACTGCATTTACATGTTATGATGCATTCCTCATAATGAACAAATCTTAAAATCAGAATAAGGTTTTTATTCACAGCAAATATAAAAAGAATATAACCAAAACTTATAACACACAATTGAATCAACACAGCACCGATTATACTGACACACGGTGCTACATTTTGTTGATTAAAGGGCCCTATTATGCAATTGTTCAGGTTAATATTTATATTATTACAAATATGAACCTGAACAATAATGTATGATTACCTGTTTATTGTGCAGCCCTAAATCACAGAAACATCTCTGATTAAAGAAACAAATGTGGAGCTTTATGTGTTGCTTGCCTGTGGGATCACAGCAACAACAGCTTCCTTCTCAGACAGGCCTGTGATTAAGCAGGTGTGTAAATCAAGAGGTTATCGCTGCATGGCACATACCACTAACACACTTCCTCACATGTGCTGCTGAAGTGACCTACTCTGTGAGGCACTGAGATCTGCTTGCTGAGGTGTGAACGCATTGTTCTGTGCTTCGGCACACAGCATCCAAATATACAACACAAATATAAGTTCCACTGAAGATTGGTGAAAAAAAACATGTGCCTTGCATGACATTTAGCGGCCGCCTCGTTTCATGTTGTTTTTGAGTCATCATGAATGTTGAGTGAAGAGAGACTGTGGATTTGCATTTCATTTTCTTAATGCTTTTTTAAAAATGGGTACTCTCAGCAGCATTTCTTCTCCAGTCCTGGCTCTCTTGCACTAGCTTTTGAAACTTTTGTGCTGTCGGACAGGGATGGGTTGGGGGTTTCACAGGCTGAATGCTTCCTCAAAATGAAAAAAATAGATAGTTACTGCAGTGTTGTCTTTTCATGATAACAATGGATCAGGAAGACAATGAGAGGGAATGGATGTTCTTCATCTGTTCCCACCTTTTCACTGTACTTTTCACTCTGTGTAAAAGAGAAGCCATAATTTGCTTCATGACCTATAATCTCACTGTGAATGGATGGTTTACTCAGCAACGTGTTGACCTCAGCTGCTGTTTGTCAGTAATGTGGTGTGTTAGCGCACGCCCGCAGAGTCATGGCCTGGTTATACGACTGTGAATTTCAGCCAAAAATGCAGTAATCATTTTCAGCAATATGGCTATGCTTCCTTCATTCATTGAAATGGTATCCGATAACCAGGAAGTCACTTGGGACTTCCTTTTAACAGAATATCATGTTTTTTTTTGCTGTTTCCTCTAAATGGAAATCAGCTCTCTAAACCAGCAGGATGCAGGGAGACTAAATCTTCTTAGCACAAGCTGGATTGAGCACTGGGCAGATGTCTATAAATAGAGGGCTGGTCCCTACACCTGGGTCTATGCATGCAGCGGAAGTGAACAGTAATTAAAGCAAAGCAGACTTACAGGATTTGTAAGCTGGAGATGACCCACCTTGTGTTTTTTTTTTGGAGATGTGACAGCAGGGCTTGACATTAACATTAACATTTTACTTGTCCGAAGGCTAAACCCACTTGACCGAAATTTACTTGTGAAAATAAAAGTCTATTAAAAAAAGATGAATAAAACCGACAAGAGATTTGGACAATTAATATGATTTAATAACTTAATCAGGCACATTTTATAACATAAACAGTCTGGCATAAAACGCCATTCGATTGCATACCCAAAGTAATTAGCTATTTATAATACTTTATACTTATAGCACATGCATAAGATGGTCTCTTTTGAAAGGTAACATTCTGAAGTTTCTTACACAATAAAGAAAAATCACTTTGGGTGCTAATAAAAAATATCATGCTATGTAATCATGTTAAACATTTATGTTTAAAAATATCACTTTGAGTGCTAATGTAAAAGAGAAACAGGTTTGAACACACTGAAATAAAATAGTTGCTCCTTACTTTTGTGTTCTGAGAGGTAGGAGCTGGAAAACATAACGGTTCCATAGCCTGAAAACTTAATCATACAGGTCCAAAGTCTATAAAAATCCCATGGAAAATTTGTGTATTTTGTAATGTGTGTACCGCAATAATTCCAAAATGGCCTTCTGCTGCCATTCATTCAGAACGATTGAAAGGCGGCAAATTTCGGCTGCCTCCAAATGAGTTTACAAAACTAAATGAAAAATAAACGTTCTTCAAAAATGTATTGGTTGCACGGCAAAAAATGCAGTCCGGAGCCGGGCAAAGTGCTCACGCTGCTGCCCTGTGTTGAAAATAAGTCTTGTGCCATAATACTGATTGATCACTCCTCCAGCTCATCTTCACTCCCCATCAACACCAGCTCATCCTCCTCATCTCCCCTCTCTCTTGACGACCAGGGGTTAAACCCTGGTCTACGCCTGCGCAGGCTTGATGTCCACCATCGCTGGGCAGCTGAGGCTGCATCAAAGTCTTCCAGAGCGGGACCTTGGATGGAGATGAACATGAGCCTCTGGAGTTGAGCGGTGGTAAGGCTTGACCTCCAGTCGGTCTTGACTCGCTTCATTGTAGAGAAGCCACATTCGCACACTGCAGTGGAGACCGGGAGAACCATATAGATCTCCATCAGATGACATAAGCAGCGGAACATGGCTCTCCTCTCCTCTGGGAATACAATGAGACAATGAGACAAAAATATATGAATTAATTTCCTTCAAGAAATTCTACTTTCTGCTTTTTTTTTGTAACTTTTAAAATACACACTTAACATTATACTGACACACACCTGATTGCAGGACACTGAGAAAAATGTCCCTCATTGGAACAGCTGACCGCCTGAGAGCGAAGCTCTTATACTGGGCATACTCGGCTATAACCTCCTCTGGTGTAATCCCTGCCTTGGCCAAGAGCTCCTTGTAAAATCCAGATAGGCTCTTCATTTCTTCCTGACCATGCTGAGTGAAGGTCTCTCTTGCCACAGCATCAGTGTGGTCATACTTGGGCCAGCAAGAGGGATCTAGTGCCCTGAACTTAGCTACTATGCTGTCTTGATGCAAGTCCTTCAGACGCTCATCCAAGTGACTGATGACTGCATCTGTATGAGAATAAATGCACAATCACTACACTGACTTTGACACCTTTTAATACACCAGAGACTATATATATATATATATTTTTTTTTTTATTTAAAAGGTGTCATACCTATCACTGCTGCCCTTTGTGGCTCAAGCGTGGAGGAAGAAGCCCTGTTCAGTTGGACACCCTTGTAGCATCCGGATCCATTGCTCTGCTCCACAAAGGTCTCCATGCACAGCCCCATTCTGGTCTTAAGGGAGGACAGGTTCCAGAAACACCTCTCCTGGCTCTCCACCGCCTCACACACTGTCACACTATCCTTTTGAAAAACCTTGGAAAGGGTGGCAAGGTGGTCAAGGACATCACAGAGGAAGTGGAGGAAGAGGACACTGCCGTAGTCCTTCAAATAGCTGGACACCTTCTTGGCCCTTCCTGTCACAGCAGCCGATGGTTTGGGCCGACGTTCGAGGCTTGCCATGTCCTCAAAGTGTGCCAGGATCACAGGAAAGCTATCACACAATACCTGAAATGGTTAAAAAAAAATATATATATTGTTTTAAAGTTATACTGACAACACGGTTTGTGAAAACAATTAAATAAATAAAATCTATAATATTAAATATGCCACAATACTGCACATGTAACCACTGCATCTACCTTGGCTGCACGGTGAACATAGAGCACCCAGCGGGCCCCATGTAGCGTGGTGGGCTTCAGTACCTTCTCCTCCATGGCCTCCGCAATCATCCGGAGCTCACGAAGTGCTTTTGGAGCATAATGGTACTGCTCATAGATGCTGCATAGGGTCGCCTGAAGCTGTTGCATCTTGGGGTTTTCTTTGATCGCACTGACCACGCCCAACTCCAGACGATGAGCGATGCAATGGATGGGTATGAGATGCGGGACTTGCTCTTTGAGGCGAGTAGCAACACCTGTCCTGCATCCAACATTGACTGCTGCACCATCACTCCCAAAGCCCACCAGACGCTCCCTCCAATCCACCAAGCCAGCCACACTAAAAGCTGAACAAAAGAAAAGACATCAGCATAGAGAACACAGAAGCAATAACTCCCAATACAGAAGCAATAATGAACTTATATGCTACAGTACCGTAAAAAAGATTTGATAAAAAAACATTTCTCACCTGCATAAACAGCTTCCAGCACACCAGCTGCATTTGCATGCTTAACGTCCTCAATTTTCAAATATGAATTGATGGGACCCTCCGTGTCCATGTATCGAACGTACACCAACTCGTTCTCTAGGGTGGCTGTATCGGTGGCTCCATCAATCATAACTGAGAAGTATTTAGCCAATTTCAGCTTCTGCAATAGTTTCTCCAGCTCCATTTCATAAATAATAACAACAAACCTGATGGGGGAGAGACAGCAATACAAATTGTTATGGTGTTGTTTTGGAAAGTCAGAATCAAAGCAAGACGAAAAACACTGAAATAATGCATCTTTGCTTGTTCTTTTTGACTGCCTATAAATGAACATTTTGTGAATATCATACCGTTCACAAGCCTTGTTGGACGCATAGCAGTTGGGAAGTTGTCCTCCCGTCCTGTTTATTAACCCATGTAGGGTTGTGAAGTGGGTGAAGGGCTGTTCTGTTCTGGCTACATAATAAGCAGCATGCATTATGTTGGTCATTTTAACCAACATTGTCTCCTCCATCCTGTGGAGCCCTGTGAGGACATGGCAGTGGAGCATCAGGTCCCCTCTGTCTGGCTCTGTCTGCAGCTTCAGTAAGCTGGTGTCGCTTACTTAGAGCATGAGTTGACAAGGTGTCATATCGGAATGACCCGGTTCCTTTAAACAAGGACGAGGACCTGGATTTGAAAAATTGAAATGAATTAACATAATTGAACACACCCTACTGGACTATAATACGGGGATAATAATACGGGGATCCGTTACAGTCATTATTATCTGAATTTCATTGGCTACACAAACGGTCAATCATTTCCAGCGTCAGTCGGATTGATGATCTAATGTTTTACACACAACGATAACCATTTTTGCATAGCAGCAGCTTGCTCTAGCACAGTTATTAATGTCTCGAGTCGTGACCGTTAGCTTGTGAGAACGTTAGGAATAGTCTGCCTATACGTTTTACACTATAGTCAAATCAAATCACGGAAGACTTGATATCTGATCATCAACATAACCACTCCTTCCTCTGTCCACTCCAATAACACAACAAACGACCACCTAATAATAACGTCGACATCAATAATATCATAGAACACATTAAATAGCTTACGTTAGCTAGATAACGTTATATAGCATTTTACACAACGTTTGTGAACTGTGAACGTCAGTCAAGATAACTAGCTAGACTACACAGTTCAGTTTATTTCGAATCTCATCATCTTCACACATCAGATAAATAGTCAATGATCTAACGTTAGCAAAAATAAAAGTTGTCACTTACGTGTCTGCAATGTCGGGCAAACTGCGGCAGGTTGAGCAGTACATCATATGCTCTTCTCCTGCTTCTTCGGTGTACCGGAGCCAAGGAAACTTCTCGGTCCATGATGGAAGGAAGTTTCTTTTGCGTTTTGTTTCATAATCTAATTTGGAGGCAGCCGATTTTTCAGGATCTCGCCTAGGTCGCTTTCCTGGGGCTTGGTTCGCTTTTGGCGCCTGCAGCCAGGACATCTTGAACTCATTACTCACTGACTGGATATCGAGGATAGATGAGTCGCGAGCGTGACAGCGCATACACACCAGCCGCGCAAGCAGGCACTCGCGGGTTCGTGTTCACACCAATTTCCCGCGGGTCAAATATTTCTACCAATCACTGCAGCCATAATATTGACGTACAGGTACGGAGATTGCGACACTGCGAGACAGGCACTTCAGATGGAATAACGTTATTATTTCGGCAAATTTCGGCTGCCTCCAAATGAGTTTACAAAACGAAATGAAAAATAAACGTTCTTCAAAAATGTATTGGTTGCACGGCAAAAAATGCAGTCCGGAGCCGGGCAAAGTGCTCACGCTGCTGCCCTGTGTTGAAAATAAGTCTTGTGCCATAATACTGATTGATCACTCCTCCAGCTCATCTTCACTCCCCATCAACACCAGCTCATCCTCCTCATCTCCCCTCTCTCTTGACGACCAGGGGTTAAACCCTGGTCTACGCCTGCGCAGGCTTGATGTCCACCATCGCTGGGCAGCTGAGGCTGCATCAAAGTCTTCCAGAGCGGGACCTTGGATGGAGATGAACATGAGCCTCTGGAGTTGAGCGGTGGTAAGGCTTGACCTCCAGTCGGTCTTGACTCGCTTCATTGTAGAGAAGCCACATTCGCACACTGCAGTGGAGACCGGGAGAACCATATAGATCTCCATCAGATGACATAAGCAGCGGAACATGGCTCTCCTCTCCTCTGGGAATACAATGAGACAATGAGACAAAAATATATGAATTAATTTCCTTCAAGAAATTCTACTTTCTGCTTTTTTTTGGTAACTTTTAAAATACACACTTAACATTATACTGACACACACCTGATTGCAGGACACTGAGAAAAATGTCCCTCATTGGAACAGCTGACCGCCTGAGAGCGAAGCTCTTATACTGGGCATACTCGGCTATAACCTCCTCTGGTGTAATCCCTGCCTTGGCCAAGAGCTCCTTGTAAAATCCAGATAGGCTCTTCATTTCTTCCTGACCATGCTGAGTGAAGGTCTCTCTTGCCACAGCATCAGTGTGGTCATACTTGGGCCAGCAAGAGGGATCTAGTGCCCTGAACTTAGCTACTATGCTGTCTTGATGCAAGTCCTTCAGACGCTCATCCAAGTGACTGATGACTGCATCTGTATGAGAATAAATGCACAATCACTACACTGACTTTGACACCTTTTAATACACCAGAGACTATATATATATATATATTTTTTTTTATTTAAAAGGTGTCATACCTATCACTGCTGCCCTTTGTGGCTCAAGCGTGGAGGAAGAAGCCCTGTTCAGTTGGACACCCTTGTAGCATCCGGATCCATTGCTCTGCTCCACAAAGGTCTCCATGCACAGCCCCATTCTGGTCTTAAGGGAGGACAGGTTCCAGAAACACCTCTCCTGGCTCTCCACCGCCTCACACACTGTCACACTATCCTTTTGAAAAACCTTGGAAAGGGTGGCAAGGTGGTCAAGGACATCACAGAGGAAGTGGAGGAAGAGGACACTGCCGTAGTCCTTCAAATAGCTGGACACCTTCTTGGCCCTTCCTGTCACAGCAGCCGATGGTTTGGGCCGACGTTCGAGGCTTGCCATGTCCTCAAAGTGTGCCAGGATCACAGGAAAGCTATCACACAATACCTGAAATGGTTAAAAAAAAAAATATATATTGTTTTAAAGTTATACTGACAACACGGTTTGTGAAAACAATTAAATAAATAAAATCTATAATATTAAATATGCCACAATACTGCACATGTAACCACTGCATCTACCTTGGCTGCACGGTGAACATAGGGCACCCAGCGGGCCCCATGTAGCGTGGTGGGCTTCAGTACCTTCTCCTCCATGGCCTCCGCAATCATCCGGAGCTCACGAAGTGCTTTTGGAGCATAATGGTACTGCTCATAGATGCTGCATAGGGTCGCCTGAAGCTGTTGCATCTTGGGGTTTTCTTTGATCGCACTGACCACGCCCAACTCCAGACGATGAGCGATGCAATGGATGGGTATGAGATGCGGGACTTGCTCTTTGAGGCGAGTAGCAACACCTGTCCTGCATCCAACATTGACTGCTGCACCATCACTCCCAAAGCCCACCAGACGCTCCCTCCAATCCACCAAGCCAGCCACACTAAAAGCTGAACAAAAGAAAAGACATCAGCATAGAGAACACAGAAGCAATAACTCCCAATACAGAAGCAATAATGAACTTATATGCTACAGTACCGTAAAAAAGATTTGATAAAAAAACATTTCTCACCTGCATAAACAGCTTCCAGCACACCAGCTGCATTTGCATGCTTAACGTCCTCAATTTTCAAATATGAATTGATGGGACCCTCCGTGTCCATGTATCGAACGTACACCAACTCGTTCTCTAGGGTGGCTGTATCGGTGGCTCCATCAATCATAACTGAGAAGTATTTAGCCAATTTCAGCTTCTGCAATAGTTTCTCCAGCTCCATTTCATAAATAATAACAACAAACCTGATGGGGGAGAGACAGCAATACAAATTGTTATGGTGTTGTTTTGGAAAGTCAGAATCAAAGCAAGACGAAAAACACTGAAATAATGCATCTTTGCTTGTTCTTTTTGACTGCCTATAAATGAACATTTTGTGAATATCATACCGTTCACAAGCCTTGTTGGACGCATAGCAGTTGGGAAGTTGTCCTCCCGTCCTGTTTATTAACCCATGTAGGGTTGTGAAGTGGGTGAAGGGCTGTTCTGTTCTGGCTACATAATAAGCAGCATGCATTATGTTGGTCATTTTAACCAACATTGTCTCCTCCATCCTGTGGAGCCCTGTGAGGACATGGCAGTGGAGCATCAGGTCCCCTCTGTCTGGCTCTGTCTGCAGCTTCAGTAAGCTGGTGTCGCTTACTTAGAGCATGAGTTGACAAGGTGTCATATCGGAATGACCCGGTTCCTTTAAACAAGGACGAGGACCTGGATTTGAAAAATTGAAATGAATTAACATAATTGAACACACCCTACTGGACTATAATACGGGGATAATAATACGGGGATCCGTTACAGTCATTATTATCTGAATTTCATTGGCTACACAAACGGTCAATCATTTCCAGCGTCAGTCGGATTGATGATCTAATGTTTTACACACAACGATAACCATTTTTGCATAGCAGCAGCTTGCTCTAGCACAGTTATTAATGTCTCGAGTCGTGACCGTTAGCTTGTGAGAACGTTAGGAATAGTCTGCCTATACGTTTTACACTATAGTCAAATCAAATCACGGAAGACTTGATATCTGATCATCAACATAACCACTCCTTCCTCTGTCCACTCCAATAACACAACAAACGACCACCTAATAATAACGTCGACATCAATAATATCATAGAACACATTAAATAGCTTACGTTAGCTAGATAACGTTATATAGCATTTTACACAACGTTTGTCAACTGTGAACGTCAGTCAAGATAACTAGCTAGACTACACAGTTCAGTTTATTTCGAATCTCATCATCTTCACACATCAGATAAATAGTCAATGATCTAACGTTAGCAAAAATACAAGTTGTCACTTACGTGTCTGCAATGTCGGGCAAACTGCGGCAGGTTGAACAGTACATCATATGCTCTTCTCCTGCTTCTTCGGTGTACCGGAGCCAAGGAAACTTCTCGGTCCATGATGGAAGGAAGTTTCTTTTGCATTTTGTTTCATAATCTAATTTGGAGGCAGCCGATTTTTCAGGATCTCGCCTAGGTCGCTTTCCTGGGGCTTGGTTCGCTTTTGGCGCCTGCAGCCAGGACATCTTGAACTCATTACTCACTGACTGGATATCGAGGATAGATGAGTCGCGAGCGTGACAGCGCATACACACCAGCCGCGCAAGCAGGCACTCGCGGGTTCGTGTTCACACCAATTTCCCGTGGGTCAAATATTTCTACCAATCACTGCAGCCATAATATTGACGTACAGGTACGGAGATTGCGACACTGCGAGACAGGCACTTCAGATGGAATAACGTTATTATTTCGTTTGGGTGATTTCCCCCCCCCCCCCAAAAATGCACTTGTCCGTTCGGACAAGTTAAACTGTATTATGCTTGTCCGACCATTTTTTTTACTTGTCCCGGACAATCGGACAAGCCTTAATGTCAAGCCCTGTGACAGGCTTACCTTTTCCTTCTGATGGAGTAGCACAAGGTGATTTTAAATCTAGTCTGGCAGCAAGATAAAAAGGTATGCTTTGTGATGTGTCGAATATAGGTTAAGAAACATGCAGTGTGATCCACATGTTTTTTTTTCCTAAAATATATAGCCCAGTCAGTTTGGTGCATTTAAAACTTTTTTCCCTTCTTGTGACTTTTCTCCTCAGTGAGTATTTTTTCAGACGCTGCAGCACAGACTTAATAGTGCGTCACAACCTTGCTGCTTCTTTGTATTGAAAAGCGACAACATCTTCCCCCCTCTAACTTCCTGTATAGCTGCTCAGTCACCATTGCAGCATAGTTGTGACACACAGTCCTGCGCTAGTGGGAAACCATCACAGAGCAATGTGACTGAAATATTTGCCTATAATGGTTTCGTCTGGGGGGGATCATAAATGACATTTTGCTTTGAGGAATTTGATGTTCTCTTGATATCCCCTCTCTTGGCCTCGAAGAGCCACTCAGCTCACTGACAGGTGCTCAAAGTATGTCAACCTCCAGCTAACTCTGCTGCTGCTGTGGCTTGAGTGTACCGTTGCATAAGTCATGCTCGTATCTCAGATGCCCTTCAGCTGTTTTTGTTCTGCAGCAGTTACTGTACACAGCTTTAAACATGTTATTCCCATTTTGTCTACAAAATCTACTTGCTCAAAGTCTATTTTTTTCTTTCTCCTATTAACATTGTTTTATGTAATAAGTTAACATAGGATGAGATAAACTTTTATTGATCCCCATAGAGACATTTAGAAAATCAATAAAGTTTATTGCCAGTTACGTTTACACAAACAAGGAATTTGCTTTGGGGTCTGGTGGTGCTAACAATAACAGTTTAAGAAAATAGGTTGCAATAGTAGGTCAACAATATAAAGATAATAAAAATAAATACTTTTTAATTATTATTAAAGTAAGTATTTACTCAACATTTACATTTAAATATACACAAGAACCTTAAACGCTAAGAAAAACTAAAACACATAGGAAAATGAATATATGGCAAACTACAGTGTATTATATATATCAGTGTGCAGAAATGTGCATAATAATGTTTGTGGGGTGGATAGAAAGTCAGTGTCAGTGGGGGGGCCGGGCCGGGCCGGGCCTTGTTGATGAGGCCGGTAGCGGAGGGGAAGAAGCTGTTCAGGTGGAGAGAGGTTTTGGTCCTCCTGCCAGAGGGGAGGAGGGTGAACAGTCTGTGTCCAGGGTGGGAGGGGTTGGCCTCTATCTTCCCTGCCCGCTTGAATGGTATCAAATAAATATGGAAAAAACCTGAATATTAACTTTAGTCTTTGTTATTATTTAAGTAAGTTAAAGAACCAATTTCCATAAAATCATTGAAATTCCTGCTTTTCACTTCAGCCCATAAATGTCTCTTAACTCGCTATTTTCTTTTCTCGTGAGTGCCCGATGGGTATTGCACATTTCCACTCAATAACCGGTTTTAAATAACAAAAAAGTCCTAAGTTATTTGTAATATCTTTATCCCTTTTTAAAGTAAGTGAAACTGTTGTTTTGCCCACATCCGAACGCCAGCCAACTAAATTCCTAATGGAAACGCCTGCTTGGGCCTTATCGATGCGTCAGACGTTGAAAATCAACAGCTACTCCGATCACTCCATGACTCCCGAGACTCCTATCTTTTTTTCTTCAATCACCTTCAAGATTGGGCAGGTGAGTTATAGAGGTGGCAGTACTACTTGCAATCAAGTTGACACAATATATAAACATAACGAAAGAAAACATTTTTGAATAATAGAAAACAGCAGCCTTGAATTACTGGGTGGTGTTGCTTAACTTGTTTAGACTGTTTGCCTTTGCTTACATGCTGTAACGACAAGATGCCGTTACTAGAGCTCACTTGGACATGTTTATGTAGGCTAATCATTGTTTTAATAGGTATATTGACGACAACTTCCCCTTTCCTCATGTCTGTTGCTGATTGTGTGCACCTGGTGCCCTGTGTTGTCTCCTCCCCCCTCACCTGTGTCTTGTTAGTCTGTGTGTGTATTTAGGTGCTGTGTCTTGTTAGGCTGGTGGTGGGTGTGAGATCTTTGTGGCTGCAGGATGTGTTCACGGAGAACAGCAGGATTGAGGCTGTGAACTATGTGCACATGATTTTAATAAAGGCCCTTGTCGGGTTATAATTTTGGATGTTCTGCCTCTGCCTCTTTGCTTGGTCGGGCCGCTCAACAGTCAGTCTCACACACGCCATACAAATAAACTTAACAGGTATTTTCATGACAGTTAATCAAAGAGTCCGCTGTAATGTGATTTATTGCAGAAACACCCGATGTTGAGGATTGCGTGTCACTTAAAGAGGCCAGCTCCTGATAGTACTGACTAGATTAGGATGGCGCCAGAGTGAAACCCACACCACAGCACCTTCAGTTTGCACCCTAATAGGAAACCCAGGACTTCCTTTGTAGATACTGAGGTGCAGAAGGATGAGACTTTTGCCCACAAGCACACAAACACGTTATCATTGATCTTGATGGACTTGTTATTGCTTCACAACCATTTTTCGGTTGTTGAGATGTTTGGAGTATCACTTAAGAAAGGAAGTACAGCAGCGGCTTGTTTAAATAAAAATGCCTCTTAGATACTGCTGCTGCATCTCAATAACAGGAAATGTAAGTGTTGTGTTGCTGCTTTTATCGCAGCGGCGCAGTCCCAGAGCCTCTGGTCTATCCTCGGGGGTGGCAGAGGAATTTCAAAAGCACAAAACAATACCCCTCCCACTGTTGTTTCAGGCCTGAAGGGACAGTTGCTTCTGGGACCACTGATGAAGAATGACTTCAGTAGCACTGAGCACTGCCTCACCCTGGAATAACTTGATGCTTAAAAGACAGCTCTTTCCCTCATCTACCAGACATATAGTATGTATGCTGCAGAGAGAGGGTATTAAAAAAAGTCAATCAAAAACGTTCTTAGCTTATCTCCCTTTGTAGCTTTGGCCTAGCCCCTGTCCCAGAGAGTTTTCACAGGGGAAAGAACAGGATGTGCCCTGCTAGTGTAATGCCTGCTGCTGGAGAGCGAGTTTAAAAGAGTCTTGTAAAGCAATCATGTGTCATTGGTAACAAAAACCTTGTAAAACGCACGATCAGAACAGATATTGTTTAGTAATTAGAGAACACAAAATCAAAGGATAAGCGGGACTTAATATATTAAACAGAAATGGAAAAAAAAAATTCAAAAAAGGGAGTATCATAAAAAGTAGAGGCAGAGGTTGTTAACCACTTATTAGGCTGGCCTCTGGGCAACAAGCATGTTTTTTTATATTCCTTTAATTTGAATGTTTTCCTCTGTGTAACATAATGATATTATGGATCTTCTTTATAATAATTATAATGACGCGTGTATTTATTAAGTGTACCTGTGAATGGTTTCTCCCAATCAAGTCATCTGAAGAACCTCTATAAATGAGCCAGTCTTCAGTCCGAGACAGTGAGGTGAACCTGTACAGAGAGGGGTGAACACCTACATGCTGGCTACTGTTCTCTTGTGGTGTTTTTGAAATAAAGTCACCATGGTTTGCAATTCTACCTCCTCTCGTGGTCGATTCTTTCCCTGGAAATCCAGCCGCAAAATGGTCGCTGTCTCACACTCTGTTTGTACACTTTCTGTTTTCACCTCAGGTCAAAGAAACGCTTGCGGCTCCGTGTGTACGCCCTATACGATAATTTCCTGAAAACGATGACGCCATATCCCCGCCTCACCCCACCTCTCCTGCTTACCCCCGCGTCACCTGCGTCATTGCTGATGCTTTTCGACAACAATAACAACAACAACAACAATGGCGGATCACAGGGTTGCTTTCATGCTCCAGACGCTACTGACCATGATACACATTTTAGTGCAAAATCTACAGCTCCTCCACCACAACCATCAGCAACAATAATAATATAATAATAATAATAATCGGCATCGCTCTTATTCGCAGCTTTTGGTGTATTCTGTGGCGGAAGTACAGCGCCACTTACAGGCCCGGCATATGTACCCCAGCGTGTCCAGTGTTTTCGAGCGTTTTCGTGTGGACGGACACGTTTCTTGAGCCGTTTCCGTGTGGACGGAATACTTTTTTGAAAATGACTAAGGTTCGTTTTCGTCTCCGTGTGGACGGAGCCTGACTGGAACCGGTTCAATCAATCAATCAATAAGATACGGCTGTAATAGGCCTAAGGCCTTTTAGTCGCTCATAAATAAACAAGTACATCACTGATTCTTTATTTACTATGGATGCTGGCAACAGTCACATAGTCCAAAGTGAAGGTGATGTTTGACCAGTAATGGTCGATTCGGGATTTGAGACAGTTAACCGTCTTGGATGTGACAACGCTTTCTGGCAGATCATTCCACAAGTCAACCACACGCAGGCTGAAAAAGTTGCGGCGGATAGCCAGTCTTGAGTACTGTTTCTTCAACTTGAGGCAGTGTCCAAGAGTCCTGGTGTTATAATCCCGTTGTAGTGGGCATGATGTTTTGTAGATGTTGTGGAGATATTTGAAAACTTCGATCATATCTCCCCTAGCCCTTCTATAATACATACTCGGGATTTTAAGACTTTGCAGTCGTTCTTGATATGGTAGATCCTTTAGTTCTGGAAACAGCTTCGTTGCCCTTCTCTGTATTTTTTCGATGAGCTCAGCATCCTTTTTCTACATGGGGGACCAAGCGACATTCCCATACTCGAGGAGTGGCCGTACAAGAGAGATGTATAAACTACGTACTATGTCAGAGTCCAAATAGGTGTATGATCTGCGGATCATTGCTAGGATACCATTTGCTTTGTTACTTGCCCGACGGATATGGTCACTAAATGTCAGGGTCAGAGGTCGCGTTAACCGAATATTTTCGGATTCACAGATTTTTTTAACAATGACGGACAAATCTGAAAGCAGTCCGTCATTTTGACAGATTAGAACAAACTCGGAACAGCGCCAAAGTTTCCCCGCAGCGAGGCTCCGGTGTTATGCCGTGTTATGCATGCCCTCCAAAAGGAAATTATACAGTTTCCAAACCTAACTTTGCCGTACAAATCATTGAAATGTCTGTGAGTTTTGGCTTTACGCTGTGTGCACGCTCCCGCGAGGTACAGCAGCCTTGCATAACACGGCGCATGCTTTCCCCCCGCCCCCCCCCCCGTTGACAGTTCACGAGCATGTTTCCCCCCCCCCCCCCGTCAGATTTGTGTAAAGGCCGACGGGTAATTCTGGATTTTGACGGAAGTTTTACGATCCTGTCCGTCAAAATGAAGGGCAGCGAAAAAGTCTAGCGCAACCTCTGGTCAGGGTATTGTCAACTTTCACACTTTGCTGCATTGAATTTGAGCTGCCAACACTCGGACCATCTTTGCATTTCTCTGAGATCTGACTGGAGTTTTTCTGCATCCTCTTTACACTTAATTTCCTTGAAGACTTTAGTATCATCTGCAAACATCTGGACCATCGAGCTCACATTATCGGGTAGGTCGTTGATAAAGAGGACAAACAGTGCAGGACCCAGGACACTACCTTGTGCAATTCCACTGAGAACTGGGCACCATCCAGATGGTTTCCCGTTAACAAAGACTCTCTGTCGCCTGTTTTTGAGAAAGTCTGAGATCCAGGTGAGTATGTCTCCACGGATACCATACCCATAGAGCTTCTTCAGTAATCTTTTGTGAGGTACAGTATCAAATGCTTTCTCGAAATCCAAATAAATGGCATCGAGACTTCCTCTCTCGTCCAGGGTACGAGACCATATGTCCAGGCAGGCCAGGAGTTGGGTTGAACAGGATCTGCCCTGGACGAAGCCGTGTTGGCGGTCTGATAATAGGTTGTTTGAGTCAAGATGTTCTATGACGGCATCACGCACCAAGGATTCAAGGAGTTTGCATACTACTGCTGTAAGGCTGACAGGCCTATAGTTTCCAGGATTGCTTTCGGTCACCTTTTTTGAATATAGGAGTTACATGACCATCCTTCCAAGGCTGTGGTACCACACCTTCATCAAGCGATTTTTTAAATATAGTAAGTAAGGGTTTATCTAGTTCGTCACACAGTTCTTTGAGAATCCTGGGATAGATGCCATCCGGTCCTGATGCTTTTGAGGCATCTAAGTTTGATAGTTTTTTATGGATGTCCTTTGATGTGAAGTCCAATTTATTTAGTGTAGTATTAAATGGTCTGTCCTGGAAGTCTGGTATTGATGAGGTATCCTCCTTTGTGAACACACGAGCAAAGAAGGAATTTAGTTTATTTGCTTTGTCCTTGTCATTTTGAGCCAGATTGCCATTAGCCTTTTTCAGATCTCTGACTGTGGCATTGAATTTTAGCTTGCTTCTGGCATATTTATAAAGAGCTTTCGGATTCTCTTTGGCTTTACTTTGCAATTTTTCTTTCATGCTCTCTTTTAGCTTTCCGACACTCCCATTTAACTTGGTTGCACAATTTTGCATAGGAACAATGGTCACTCTCTGTACCAGATAACCTTTGTAAGGTGTGGGCTGCACTTTTTGATTTGATGTTTGATTCTATCATTTATCCATTCCGGAGTAGAGCGATTTTTCCCGATGACATAGGGATGTGCCTCTTGCAACTTGTTAGGATTTTTTCTTCCATGGCCTCCCACTGTGTTGAAGCTGACTTGTTTTCAAAGGTCTGTGCCCAGTCTGTCCCAATCATTGCCTGTTTCAGGCCTTCATAATTTCCTTTATCAAGGATGAACTTGTTGTTTGATCAGGAGCAAGTTGTTACCAAAGACTTATTAACGAGGCCCTGGTTTATTACTGAACATTATTTGTTTCCTCTAACCCAAGGTTGCACAAACTGTTCTGTCACAATTGTGTAATTGTATATGTCAAAAACAAGGGGAAAATTAGGTAACGGAGGGGTCTGCGATTCTTATACAATACACTGTTTGTCAGATTCAGCAAAATTCTCGTAACGGGCCGCTAGCCGTCCCTTCTGTAAAAGGAGTGTGTGTACACAGAACTGGCTTTTTAAATAAAGTGTTTGGTCGAATTATTATTTTTTGAAGCTTCTATGCAGGTTTTTGTTTGAAATTTGACCGTAAGTGCTTTCCTTAATTTGTGAGCGATACATCGACAGAGCAAAGAAATGTTTCATAGCGTTAAAAATATTGATATTAAACGCAAAAAAAAATATGGATGCTGAGGCTGAATATTGTATGAAACGAACACATATTGGGAATTTTGAATATGATGACATCCATCTTATTTCAATATATTCAGATTAAATGTCCATATAGCATGAGAAAAACGTTGGCAAACCACTTAAATATTTGAGATATCCAACTAAAAGCACTTGGCACAGCCACTTAAAAAGGTTGGAGCACTCCGGAAAAGATGCTGGAACTAAGAAAAAACCTTATTAAGAGTTTGAACAAAAAAACGTTCTCAGCCTTATCTGTTAAGTGGTCATCACATGACTTATGATAGTTGGTCGGAGACGTCATATTTGAAGTTTTGGTACTGTGTTAAACTGAATCACCAGCTTTGTGTCAATTCATAGAAAACAAACCTTCCAGATCTTTCTTTTGATTCCTGTTGCTAGTGTCTGTTATGCTGCTGCCCTGACCTGCATTTAAGTTTAGTTTCTGTTCCTATATTCTGAAAAAAATTAGTCTTGTAAGGAAATGCTTCATTCAATCTGAGCCCCAATCATGCAAATAAGGACATTTTATTCTAAGAAGCACATGTGTCTGATATATGCATATCCTTGTGTGTTTTGCCTGTTGGTCTAACAGCACCAACACCCAGCTATTAGCAGAGCTCACGTTACCAGGTTTGATTATATTCTAGTTAAGGTAACCACTTGGGAGCCCATATCCTTTCCATCTGCTAATTCTGGCCTTGTTGCACCATGAACTACTTTGAGCTCCTCCTACAACCTACAATATGTGGGTCATCCCCGCACCTTTTCCAAGTGTCGGAACGCCAACACTTTGTTTAGTGCACAGTAAACGCAGACCAGCCGGTGTTTCTAAACTTGGTTCGTCCTGCTGCCTGCCGCCTTTATTTCCGTCTAGCCTGGCTAAGCGCTGAGTGGCAGTGCTATCCCATAATGTCCTGACCCACTTATGGCCAGGTCTGGTTAACTCTTTTGCAACCCAGTTCTATGGCACATCAGCATTACTCTTTTGTCTTAATCCAGCTGTCTGCTTTTCTGTCGCGTATAAGACCCAATGTTCTCATGTGTACACGCGTGTACTAGTTCATCAAAAATCTTCACTTGCCTGGACAGAGAAATGGCGTTGTTTCATTCATTTTTTTTGGGAAAGGCAGCGTGGGTCATTACAAAAAGAGAACACGGATTAATAGACAGATAAAACTTCACTCATATTACTCATTCAGACTGAGCTCCTAAAGGGAGATTTAATGTGATGAATGAAAGTCAGCCGGCTGCAGTGAAATGTTTGCTGACCTAGCTGTTTATGCATCATTAGCTTGTTGCACCTGTCTTCTGAATGAATCTGTCACAGCTCTGCCCGCAGTGTCTAATTCACTTACTCGGCTTGATGCTGTTTGCCAAAAAACAATGAAGAGTTATGACCCACTACGGGGAAAGGAGTTTAGGATCCAGCGCGCTGCTTCAAACTGCATTTAATAAGGGACGATATCATCCCCACCATGTGACTCTGGGAGCCTATGAGAAAAATCTGGAGCCCGTTTCATTCACTGATTCAGTCATTCACCCTCTTTCCTGCTGCAAGGTCGAGATGCTGCTCCAGCATCGCCCCTCCCCCACCCTGCTCTGCCAGACACAGATAAATGTGTACGCACATACTCTTACACAATGACCCTTTAGCGTGTTTTACACTGCAACAGCCTGGCAATGGATAGTGACTCAGATCTATGCGGCAGCATTGTGACGTTATTAGGAGTGTGTACAGTATACTGTGACAGTCTATGCATGTATGTGTATGCTTTCATCCATTTTTTTATGATAATATTTGGCTTGATTTTTAGGGTCGAAGCTCTTTCTTTCTTTTGTGTTTATAAAATGTCTTAATTAAAGTTTTTTTCCACTAGCGCAAGGTAACACTACCTTCCATGAGTCTTTTCATACGCCACAGTGTGAATTGTAGGCGACAAACAAGCCACATACATTGTCTCCATGTTTACTGCCAGTGTTCAACATTCACTGGAAATATTCTCAGAAATCTTCAACAGCATTTACACTAACCGTTAAACACAAATATCCTCACATTAATAAAACCGTCAAATGTTGTCCTAGTGTTGGCAGAACAGTGGCTATTCTTTGCCAGCACCTCTCTTTCCTTTACTGTAATGTAGGATATAAATATTGTTGCAGTTTCCAGTAACTAGTAACCTAGGAAGAATTCTAATCCTGGAATGGTTTGTTCCTGTTTGGAGAACAGTCATGATGAGTAGGGCTGTGCAGTTAATCTTAAATGTTAAAAATATATTGCTACAGCGGTTGTCGCATGTCATACAATGCCCAGTCACACTTTTTTCAAACTAGCTACATTTGCTGGAAGGTCAACTTTTAAGGGGCTTATTTTAAATCCTTTAATTCTACGTGTGTTTAATAACAGATGCCTTTAATAATTTCTGAAACTAGAATCATTCACAATTGGGACTTCTGTTAGTAATTCTCCTTCTATTTTAGTATGTTTTTTTATTGTCAGCAGCATTTGTTTGTACAGGGCAAGTCCTCAGACTTCAAATCTTGTCTTCAGTCATCATGTGGGAACATCGTTGTTCCAGCAATTCCTTTTTTGAATGAGCTAACAGAGTTAAAGCTTAATCTTATGTCTCAGTAAGCCTTATACTAGAAAATATGTATCTAATCAGCATTCCTTTTTGCTTACTGTGATGACTTCTGGATAATCTACAGATGGCTATCCTGCTGCTTTTGATTCCCTGCTGCGCACGCACATATGTCCAGTCATGCATGTCTAACCTAGCACTGCAGTTTAGCGTATTGCACGGCCCACCAAATATTTAGGACCTTACATTTATATAGGGGCTGTGATGGGCTGATTCTGTGTGATTGTATGGTTTAGAAACTGAATTGCATTTAACTACACTGCAGATTTGAGACTCTGCCAAGAATGAAAACCAGACATCTGACTGCATGTTAATGTTTAAATGTCAAACACAGGTTTAATGCATGTTAGTAGAATGATGTCATGTGTGCATCTCCTGTTTGTTCGGCTATTCTTGCAGAATAAGAGCAAAATCCTAGGACTTCTCAAGTAAAAAGTCTTAAAAGATAGGGTTGTTCTGAGTAGTTCTGCCATTACAATGCACACTGTAGCAGTGAGATGACTGGAAGGAGAGGGGTGGGTGGTATGGCATGCAGAGACCAAACACTCTATTGTTGCCCTCCTCAATCAGCAGCTTGTTCTCCTTCCCACCCAACATTCACCTACGCCCGATGCTTTCTGACCTGATGGGTGGAGAACTGTTTCAAGTTGGGGAAACCTTGACATACATCTTTTCAAAAAAATGTTTTGATGTGACGGCAGTTTAAAATCATGAAAATATATTTTCATAAATGGTTTAATATGTTGAAGCGCTTAACAAATGCAAGTGTATTTATACAGTACTATATCAACACTGGAGCCTTTGTCCCCGTAGAAGCTGTTCAACTGGTTGGCCCGGCCATGGAGAGCAGGGATACATTACCGGAGTGGTTTACCTACAAACACTCACACAGGCAGCTCCCTATTGAAAAGCTCACATTCATGTCAATGGGTGTTTAGTCATAGTGAAACCCGTCTTTGTAAAGCCTAATGGACCCAAGTGAGGCCCTGCTGCTTTCCATTGTTTGAATGATAATGAGACCCAGCTGCAAATCCTTTTGATAAATCAATAGTCAGAAAATCACTGGTAAATATTGACTGACCTCAAAGACGTGTTAAGTGACAATGACTCAAGTACCAGCTAAATGATAAACAAGTATAGCCTGTCTGAATTGAAACCTGCTATTTGCCCTGAATAGGTATATCTTATGTAATTTATTAACACCTGTGTTTTTTTTCACATTTCCCTGAGCATTTGAGTGAGTTTAGCTGAATTTCCAAGCTGCCTGCTCAGTAACTTTCCTCCTGCTCTCCCCGAATCCTTGTCGATGACCTAGTTTGGAGTTTATAGCTTGGCTCTCGGAAATGAAAACCAGGAGGAATGTTCCTCCTCTTCATGTGCTGTTCACCAACTCCTTTCTAACCTATTCACCTCAAATTACGTAAACAGATGCCTGCGAGGCTTTTTGCGTCACCCCCATTATTTTCAGAAGTGAGTTGTATGTCTGTGACAATCAGTCTCATCAGTGAACATGACATTGTGTGTCCTATAGCAGCACTCGCTTATGAATCATTAGGCGTTATAGTCTCTCAAATGTACTTTGCAAGAAACATGACCAATATTTTATTATTATTTAAATTGACATGTACATGGCAGACAATGCCCAACCAGGAACCTCAATGTTACTGGTCTAGTGTGCAGGGCAGAGTCCTTTTTTATAATGCTGTTTCTCAACCCCTGTAATGTCGTTTGCAACAGGAACCAGGGTTGCCTGAGGTGGTTTGTCGGAACTCCTAATGATTTTTGCCTACAAGCGTTGGTTAAATGACGTCACACCCCCACCAGCAGCAAACACTAAAAACTAGCTTGGTAGTATCTGACGTCAACAGTGGTGTGTATTTGTATTTTGTAATACAAAATGTATTGGGTCATCGGCGGAAATATATGAGAGCAGCTTCAGAGAAAACCTTTCACAGCTAACAACTGAGCTATCCAGTGGCCCCAAACTCAACTTTCTGACCTTTATAGTAATACATTGGATATTGCTATACTTTGCATTTGGACACACTTATGCAACCAAACAGGAAATGAAAGAAATATATCAGACACAGCAATGTTGAAATGTTAAATATGTATTTTGAGTGTTTTATGGAGGATATTGCAGGTATCTATTCATGCCAAAAGAAAAACAGATTTTAAGTTGGGATGAGCACTGACTGAGCTCCACTGCAGCTTTTAGTCAATGTCAACAGAGAACCCGATACTAATCCTGTCACCTGGGGGTCTATAAGAGGATATTTCTACTAATCTGTTGCACAAAATGCCTTTAGCCAGTCAGCCTGGTCTCAACGCATTTATTCTGATTAAGGAACCGTTAACGTGTCAGCATTCAACTATCTTTTGGCTGCTGCTATCTATATGTCCTGCTTTTTTGCAATGTCCCTTATGTATTTGTACACTACTGATTCCATTGCTTTTAACTAATGATGCACCGAATATTCGGCCGCCGAAAATTATCGGCCGAAAATGGTTAAAAAGGCCCTTTCGGCTTTTGGCCGAAAGGGTTCTAGCACCGAAAAAATATCACCGAATGTCAGAGAACAGTGTAACTGCCTCTGTGTCAGTCAGCGCAGTATTTCTGAGTTATTTATTTTGGTAGGAACCAAAGTTCTCTAAGGCGGAACCTTTGTTTTTATGTCGCCTGTTTCCGTCAGGACATACTTTAGCGTAACACTCATCCGAAAAGTCCGCTGATTTAGTACATGTTTTTCAGTGCTGATGCATCAGCAAAATAGCTCTTAGCATCAAGATAAACAATCGTACAGAGTAATACCAAGCTACACAATTTTCCTCATGCAATGCAGCTACTAAGTTTTCACGGTCTGAATGAACCAAATAAATCCTGCCAGTAAATTAAAAACTCGTCGCTGTCGTCTGTACTGAGGGAATTACAGTGAAAACTTAACTGCTCACGAAGACAGCACCAAAGAGCAGTGAATGACAACAGTAAGGCAAGTAAGATGTCCCGAAATGGCGAAGAGCACACAATTGCAGATGTACATTTCCCAGACATGGAGTCACACGCACCTGACAAGACAGAGTGTGTGCACGAGCACAGCTCAACCGTGCAGCCACAAGCGACTGAAGGCATCATAGTGGACAACCCCGCTTCCTCAGAAGAGCCACCATTAGGCCAAAGAGTCCGCAGAATGACGGAAAAGGGTCAAGAACAGCATGATGAGCAAGTAATAAAGGTTGCACATCGGTTCAGTGTGTGCTATGAGAAGTGGAAGGATGCCCCTAAAGAAGCCAACCAAGCGCTGAGTGGAAAGTGCTCAGACGACCTGCTAGATGGACAAATTACTAAAGTACGCAATACCTCTAGGAGTCTAAATGACGTTTATGACGATTGGAAACGCCTTGAGGTTCCTGACCTTAACACACGTCGCAAAATCGACACCTGTGAAACAGTAACAAAGAAGATGGTTAAGGATGCAATGGACCTTATAGATGCAAGGGAGGAAGCTACAGCCCATAGGCATACTACAAGTCAAAGACATGAAGAACATCGAGTCATTGAAGAGGTAATGTCTGTAGCCTCAGGAAGGACAGGCATTAGCTCTCGCCACACTAAGTGCTCCTCTGCAAGCAGGAAGAGTGCAGCTGCTGAGGTTGCTGCCAACAAAGCCACCTTAGAAGTACAGCTGGAGCAAGAGCATATTAAAGAGCTTCAGAGACTGGAAGTTGAAGCCGCTCAGCTAAAAGCCAAACAAGAGGCTGAAAATGCAGAGAGACAAAGAGTGCTAGAAGCCAAGCGCAGAGAACTAGATCGATTGGAGACTATTAAGAAGCTAAAGGCTGCCGAGGCACGACAGCAAGTATATGACCAGAGTATACATTCATGTCCGGCAACTAAGGGCGACGGCTCAGATGAAGAAATAAATTATCTTCTCCATCGTGGCTCTGTGAAGAAAGAAGAGGAAGTCAAGCCTCAAACTATAAATGATCTTCTCCATCGTGTCTCTGTGAAGAAAGAAGAAGTCAAGCCTCAAACTAGCCCGCTGCGGCACCATTTTACACCACCAGCTGTAGCACAAGCAAGGCAAGAAAACAAATATGAAGATGGCACAACAGCTCTCGTCAAAGCGCTCGCAGAAGCCATCAGTGCGAGTCGCATTCCTCTACCTGAACCTACAGTGTTCAGTGGTGACCCACTCCGATTCAACGACTGGAAAGTGTCCTTTCAGACGCTCGTTGACAGGAAGAACATACCAGCTGAAGAGAAGATATATTATCTACGCAAGTATGTGGGTGGATCTGCTAAAAGGGCCATAGAGAGCTACTTTTTACTTGGCACAGAGCCAGCGTATTATGCAGCATGGGACATCCTAGAAGAGCGATACGGCAATCCATTCCTCATCGCCAAGGCCTTCAGAGAGAAGCTCGACGCTTGGCCCAAGATAAGCTCCAAAGGCAGTATGGAACTTCAAGAACTCGCCAACTTCCTGCGCTGCTGTGAGGCAGCCATGTCTCAGATCAGAGGTCTTGAAATACTTAATGATTGCAACGAGAACCAGAAAATTCTCTCTAAACTCCCAGACTGGTTGACTTCAAGGTGGAATAGGAAAGTCATAGAAGCAGAAGAAGACACTCACATGTTCCCGAGCTTCAGCCAGTTTGTCAAGTTTCTCACACGTGAAGCTAAAATCGCTTGCAGCCCAATAACATCTCTTCATGCTCTTAAGCCAAGTGAAAGGATTCCAGACAAGAGTGTAAAGAGCGGAGGTCCTGGAGCAAAGGTGTTAGCAACCACCTCAGATGAGAAAGCCGTCGTCACGAGCTGTGTCTTCTGTGAGAAGGCAGGACACAGTCTACAAAGGTGTTACAAGTTTATGCAAGGGACAATCTTGGAGCGAATCAAGTTTGTTCAAGAAAATAAATTGTGTTTTGGCTGTCTCAATTTTGGCCACCGATCTAAAGATTGTAGAGAAAGAGACAGCTGCGACACCTGTGAGAGAAGACACCCAACTTGTCTTCATGACGATCGCACCAAGGAAGAAAGGATGTCTACAAGATCCAATAGAGCAAGGTACAGTGACAAAGACAAAGAAGAGTACAAAGAAAGGAAGAATGAACAGTCACAAGACCAGTCAGAGAGACCATCACGTGAGGCGACGGCACTTAGAGTCATCCAGAATGTTGGAGACACTCATACCTCCACAATAATTCCAGTGTGGGTGTCATCTACAAGTGTGCCAAGTCGTGAAGTTCTGGTGTACGCACTCCTTGATACACAAAGTGACACAACCTTTATCCTCGACGAGACAGCGAAGGCTCTCAATGCTAAGAGTGAACCAGTTCAGCTAAACCTCTCCACGTTGGCTTCAAGAAACACAATCGTGTCCTGTCGGAAGCTAGCTGGTCTACAAGTTAGAGGTTTTTATTCAGACAAGATAATCACTCTTCCAGTGACTTACTCAAGAGAGTTTATCCCTGCAAACAGAGACCATATTCCCACACCAGATACGGCGAAAGCATGGCCTCATCTTGAACACATTGCAGATGAGATCGCTCCTCAGCAAAGCTGTGATGTCGGCCTGTTAATTGGCTACAACTGTGCCCAAGCCCTCGTTCCAAGACAAGTGGTGCCTGGTGAGGAACACCAGCCGTTTGCACAGAAGACAGACTTGGGCTGGAGTGTAGTGGGATATGGCAACCCGTGTCTCAACTATGGAGATGCAATTGGAATAAGTCACCAAGTTATGGTGAAGCAAGTGATGCCAGGTCTACCGTCCTCTTCAGACCTCACAAAGGAAGTGCACTATGTCTGTAGGACACAGATCAAAGAAGTTCTCTTACCTGCAGATGTCATCAAGATGCTGGAGTCTGACTTCGTTGAAAGAGCGTCGGAGACCAGCCCCATCTCTCAAGAAGATCTAAGGTTCCTGTCAAAAATGGAAAAGAGCATCAAGTTAAAGAGCGACGGTCATTACGAAATGCCGCTGCCATTCAAGAAAGAAAGACCTAACTTACCTGATAATAAGATCTGTGCTATCCATCGTCTCAGGTGCCTAGAAAGAAAGCTGAGAAGAAACAACCAGTACTACAAAGACTACAAGACCTTCATGGATGAGACCATAAGACGCGGAGATGCAGAAAAGGTCCCGGAGGAAGACATCCACAAAGCTCCAGCTTGGTACATTCCGCATCATGGGGTGTATCATCCACAAAAGCCTGGGAAGATACGCGTTGTCTTCGATTGCTCCGCCAAGTACCAAGGAACGTCCTTGAACGACCACCTCCTGACGGGTCCTGAGTTGACAAACACCTTGGTGGGAGGTCCTGTGGCAATCATGTGTGACATCGAACGCATGTTTCACCAGTTCCATGTGAAGGCAGAAGACCAAGATTACCTGCGGTTCCTTTGGTGGGACAATGGAGATCTCGAAAGCCAACCAAACCACATTTTGACCATGAAGTCCACGATACTCGCTCCACCTCCTGGGAAGTTCGTCAAGGAAGATCTATACCTACGCAAGAGATGGCGTCGAGTTCAATTCTTATCCAACCACTTCTGGACAAGATGGAAGAAGGAGTACCTCCTGAGCCTCCAACAGAGACAGAAGTGGACCAAAGATCGCAGGAATGCAAAGGTCGGCGATGTTGTACTCCTGCAAGATGATACTACACCACGTAACCAGTGGAGGATGGCAAAGGTTATCGAAGTGTACCCAGGAAAGGATGGGAAGGTGCGAAGACTCAAGTTGCTCATCAGCGACTCAACCCTTGATGAGAAAGGAAAGCGTATCTCCAAACCTGTCCACCTGGAAAGGCCCATCCATAAGACGGTGACGCTGATGGAAGCAGACTGAAGACTCCGGCCTCTCTCTTTCTTTTCCTCCCCTCTCTCTCTCTATCTGTCTCACTACAGGTGCAGTCATGGTGATCGTTCTCTGGGAAGCCAAGGACTGAAGTTTAGTTTTTTTTGTTTATCTTTTCTACGCAGTATGTTGTCTCTCAATAGTTGAAGAAAATCATATACATGTGATATGTTTTGGTGGGAGTGTAACTGCCTCTGTGTCAGTCAGCGCAGTAGTTCTGAGTTATTTATTTTGGTAGGAACCAAAGTTCTCTAAGGCGGAACCTTTGTTTTTATATCGCCTGTTTCCGTCAGGACATACTTTAGCGTAACACTCATCCGAAAAGTCCGCTGATTTAGTACATGTTTTTCAGTGCTGATGCATCAGCAAAATAGCTCTTAGCATCAAGATAAACAATCGTACAGAGTAATACCAAGCTACACAATTTTCCTCATGCAATGCAGCTACTAAGTTTTCACGGTCTGAATGAACCAAATAAATCCTGCCAGTAAATTAAAAACTCGTCGCTGTCGTCTGTACTGAGGGAATTACAAACAGGGTTACGTTGGTAAGCTAACGTGTTGTTGTGATGACGTAATCAAAACGCGGCGACAAGCACGGCGCGCGACCATGCTCGCGGCTGGCTCACAGCCAACATGTCTGCCGCTTGGAGGTATTTAAAAATATCAGAGAAAGAGGCCCGGATTGCGATTTGTAAAACGTGTTCAGCTGACATTTCTCGAGGGGGTGTAACTGCAAAGACTTTCACCACTTCGGGATTACTCCACCACTTGAAATCAAAACACCCGGACAAATATGCGGAGTATGATCAAATCACAAGCACTGACAGCGAGAGACTGTTCAGCGCTGCCTCTCATGTGCTTGATGAGAAGAGGAACAGACTTATGGCTGATAAAGCAGAGAAGCTACTGTTCATTAAAAAGAACCTCCCACTTTTCCTTAATAAGTAGACAAGGCTGGCTTATCATAAGCTTATCTAGTTCTACATGCCTACTCTATACCCACTTTCCTGAACAATTGTCATTGTGAGTTATAATTCACCATCTCAGGTTATCATTAGGGGGAAATGACAGCAGCACAGTGTTCAATATATTGTACTTTCGGTATCTAAATGATACTATGTTGTTTACATTGCTCATGAGGACAGACCACCTTATTTGCAGATTCTTGAAATTGTAATTTAATTTGTAATTGATTGTGGATTTTGTATCCAGTTTTCACTTTATGTATCTTTATACAATGTTTACTACTTTGCTTATGAGGACAGACAGCCTTATTTACAGATTCTTGAAATTCAATTGTAATTTCATTTGTAAATAGTTACATTCACGTGGATTTATCCAGTTTGCACATTTGTATGCATGCACTTATAGGTGCATTTGTTGTTGTTGAAGGCCTGGCTGTTAGTCTTTATTTACACTATTTTGTTGTAGGCCTACTGGCCTAGATGTTTATGTAGTTTTAAAGCACCTTGGCTTTGTTCTGAATGCACTTTGTTGTAGTTATCCCACAGAGAAAAGAAAATGCACTTGACTTGGAATTAATGTACTGTATGCATTCAAAAGTGCTGAATAAATGTTTTATGGACCCATAATAGTGATTATTATTTAAGTTAAGTTTTGCCATAAACATTTGTTTTTCCATAATCAGGCAGCTGAACAACATTGGTAAAAAATGTATACATTATATATATATATATTTCAATTAATCATTTTCGGCCTTTCGGCATTCGGTTTTCGGCCAACTGTTTCCTATTTTCGGTATCGGTTTCGGCCAAGAATTTCCCATTCGGTGCACCCCTACTTTTAACACTATATGTCCTTTTCGAATCTTTAAACTGCCCTCCACATAATTTTCATTATCTCCAGAGATGGTTCATGCTACCAAGGAAGTAGTGTTTTCCAATTTATATTGATCCCAAGAGACCTATAGGCAGAGGGTCTGTATTACCCATAGTTGATTGTAGGGCTGGGCGATATATCGAGTTTACACGATACATCGTGGATTGCACTCCATGCGATGTCGTAAATGACCACATCGTGAACATCGAGTATTATGTTGTCAAATCAATTTCCCGCCGCGGCCAAAATGAGCTTTCCTTTCTCCCTCATAGACACAGTCACACACGCAGGCCCCGTCTAACTTGCACACAAACATTACACACATGCACAGTGACAGAGAGCAGGGTTCGACATTATAAATGGCCCGCTGGCTCGGAAGCACTATTTAGACACCCCGGGCCAGCATAACGTACTTTCCACTTGCCCGCTCGGGCCACTAAAAATATTGCTTAAAAAAAATAAAATTGTCCAGTGGTATAGGTACAAGCAATTTTGTTAAATTGTTTCGTTTATTAACGCTACAACATAGCGTTTCGTGAGGCGGTTGTCGTTGGTTGGTTGAAAGGCAAACGGGAGCCTGCTAGCGTTGGCTCCGCAGCAGCTGTTTGCTGCAGAGCCAGCGCGAGCAGGCTCCCATTTGCCCGTGAGTGCCGGGCAAAAAACTATCTTCAAATAAAAGAAAGTCACCGGAGGAGTTAAAGGAGAGTGACAGGTAGCATGAGAAGAAGAGGGAGAGAAAGTTTCAGCCAGCTTGATCTATGGAGTTGGCTTCTAGTGGTGCAGCGACGCGTCCTAAAACCCTTTTATAATCTATCGATTAGATTTATGATTCTAAAATTATAAAAGTAGGGTAGACATGTGGAGATTATCCGGCTGAACAAAACGTGCATTTATCAAACAGGTTTGTTTTCCACAGACCTTATTTCCAGCTATTTTCCAAAACCCTATGGAGAAATCCCATTGCTTTTTTGTCGAGGGAACCAGCAGCTTCCTTCCTGGTTTAGGACGCGTCACTGCACCTCTCAATATGATGCAAATATAAACAAGGTCTTCTGTTGGCTCTGTACATCAATGCCGACCTATGCTGACAAGTAAGTGAAGAGTAGAAAATATAAAGGTATTGGCTTTAGGGAAATGTCCCAGCAGTTTAGGAGAATGAAGGTTATAATCTAATCTAATACATAGCCATAACATGTCTAACTCCTGATAATGACAGGAAGACAGAAAGCGCATTATACTAATAATAATAATAATACTACTCATAATAATAGCAGACATTTTTGAACAATGACCACAATATCATTATTTTCATAAACCAAATATGAACAATTTAGGAAAATGAGGAAGAACTGATGATTCAAATGTTGTAGTACAAGTAGTAATGTAGTTAGTGCATAAATTACTATTGCAACAAATGTGTTAATTTTCTTCATTATTAGTCGATTTTTTTTAATGCAGACATATGTTGCAGGGACTACTAGAATCATCATACTGGCGTGACTGTAAACATCGGGGGGGTTAAATAATAATACAATTTTTTTTTTTTTTTTAGAGGACATTTCAGAATATCGCGATATATATCGTAAATCGCGATATAGTCAGTAAATATCGCGATATCATTTAGAGACCATATCGCCCAGCCCTATTGGTCCTCACCTTATTTTCATGTTTGACAGTAAGTGGTGTAGTAATGCGTATTTTTGTAGGCAGACCCGAAATTTAGCATGGCATGGGATTTGTCCAATGGAGTTTGGATTATTGCAGAAAATAAGAACTGCAGCAAACACACATTAATGATATTTAAATGCTTTTTTCAGCAGGATATTCGCCACATATTGACACCACATATTGACACCACTTTTATAATAGGGAAATGGAACTAAAAGTAACAAAAACAAAGTATGTTTTTAGTCTGCAAGCTACAGGAGAATGGGCTTGTCTAACAAAAACTGAGTAGCCTTGTGTGCCACATTGTTTTGGGCTTGTGACACTGCTCTTGAAATACCAGAACCTTTACCATCAAGTTGGTGCATGTCATTCTGTGACGTTTTATGGTTCTTGTGAACAGCTGTATATTGGGAGAAACATTGCACAAGAGCTATTGTTATGTTACCAAAGAGTTACCTTTAGGAAGGGTGTTTCTTTAGTTCCATCCAATTCAGTGCAACCATTTTGTGGTACAGTATTGCAATATATTAGTCGACTCCCTCCGACACACATCTCTTACCACAGTCACGTTTCTGTCAGGCCACCTCAATGTGCAGTAATAGAATGCATATATATTATAATATAATATATGCATAAGATAATATAGACAGAAAACATATTTTGTATTCTCTATTGTAAATATGGAACTTCTTCTTTCCCATGAATCTGTAACCTTATCTGTAACCTCGTCTAGTATTAATATGACTCAGCAGCATTTTAACTAGTAACCTGTTTACTATACTTGCCAAGTAGATTGATACTGCTACTTAGTACTACAAGTTCTCAAAAATGTTCTCTCTGAACCCTTTAAAGCAGGGGTGGGGAACCTTTTTCCTCTTAAGGGCCTTCAATTTTTTCAACATCCTCCGAGAGCCCTGCAAATGATTGACCTCTGCTTAAAAATACTAAAATCACAGCCCATTCATTTTGCCTTTCTTTCATGCTGTGCAAAGAAAAAGCAACCTCTTAATCCAGATATCTTACCATGACTCGCGCATGCATTCACGTGAACGGTTGTGGCATGACCACCAAAACAGAAAGATGATTTAAGTGGGGGGGGGACCTAACCTCCTCTAGGGGGGTCCGGGGGCATGCTCCCCCGGGAAGATTTGTTTTTAAATGTTGGAGTTAAAAGCATCAATCTGGTGCACTTTGAGAGCAACATTAGGAGATCTATGGGTATACATCTCTCAACACCCATATGAAACAGAACTGTTAGCAGATTTTATTTTTCTTTATGGATATTTTACAAATCCCTCCCCTTTCAAACTGTATTCTTGTTTATTAATAACAACTGTTTTTGACTGTCATATAGTATTTTATACCTGTTTACTTTATTCTCTTATTTTTTGATCATATCAAGGTGTGCCTTTACCTCACTGGTTGTAGAAAAAGCTTATATTCATTAGCATAGCGAGCTAACCAGATGCTAATAACAACAAAGTTATTGATCAGTATGACAGATGAACAGATCGCCACTGGGCTTACAACTAAAGACACAGCCACGCAAAAACTGCGGCATGTGTACGGCTCCTAATGGGTACTGACATTTCTGAAGTGCCGGAGCAACGTTCTGGTGCTCTCCGGCAGAACTACACCCCTGTCAGACGAGACATATACCACGTGATGACACGTTAGGCTCGTTCAAGGACCCTGACCTTGGCCAGGAAAAACAGGCACTCGCTTGTTTAATTATTTTGCGGTCTAGATTTCTTAAATGTTTTTCTTTTTTGCGTGTGTTTATAAATTACCTCAAGGGCTGTACCAAATGGTGTCGCGGTCCGTATACGGCCCGGAGGCCGGAGCACATTCCTGCTCATCTGTGTTGTTTGGTATGAATGTTACTTCTTGTGGCCTTGTTTTCTTAATTGACATTAGGGTTAGGTGATTTAATTATATATAATGTGTGATAATATAGTTAGTTGTGTCTGACATGTTAACATACCTGCTTATCTTTTTATTGTATATGTCTTGGTGTGTAGAGGACCAAGACATTCATTATTACAAACCAATAAGCCTGGCTGTTTCAGGGCAAGGTTGGAGTTTTTCAATGTTTTTTCTTCAATTTGATAACGTAGGCTACGTTGATTTTAAAGCAGCAACAAGCAACTATTTCCCCTGTCAAATAGTTGCTTGGTTGGTAAAACAAACATAAGAAAATAATGCAACATTTCCATTACAATTGACCTAAGCCAGAGCCATTACATTTCCGAACGATATTCAACGAATACAAGTACAAAACCGAGAAAAGCAACAAATCCACACATTTGAGAAATTACAACCAGAGAAAAAGTGATAATTAACAATGTTAGTCTCTCAATCAACTAATCAATTCATTGACTCATATTTTCAGCAGTCCTTGATTTGCTCAAAGTAAAGTTGTGATTTCAGCAGAGATATCACACTTACACTTCAACATGTTATTAATAATAACATAATAACTTGGAATGTTCTTATCCTCTTCCTGTTTTTGTTTGGATCGTGCTTGGAGTTATATTTAACTTTTTTGTTGTTGTTGTATTGCCATAAACCAAAGCCAGATAATGGCTGGGCTGCCTGCCAACGCTCGAGTTGTCTTGCAAAGCAGTATGTTATGCCTGTAAATATGCACCATGCAGCCCTTTGTAATCTTAAAATGTATTATGTATCCCCTCGGAACTCTTGGATTTCCTGAATCTCCCTTCCTCAGAAAAATAGGAAAAAATCATTCAATACCCATGCCGTTATCCACATTGTGTGCTGTCCACAGGGAGAAGGTTTTCTATGTATGCAGGAAGGAATCAAATGAGCATGTATTGTTTCTGAATGTTCTCTCATACGCCCCCGAAAAGCACATCCAGGAACCTGTAATCGGTCAGCTGAGGTGTGTCTAAACATACATATCAACATGGAGAGTGGAGGAGAACATTCCTGCAGACTTTCTTACTTATGGTTAGTTGTTTTAGTTAGCCTGGATAAATGTATATTATATGTTTTCATAGAGAGGTGCAGTGATGTTGAGGCAGCTGCGGAAGTTAGCATCGCAAGGTGTCCTTCAACAAAAAGCAATGGGATTTTCCCATTGGATTTCGGATATTGCAGAAAACAAGATCTTTGGCACACACACGTTTATTTTACTTAAACATTTTCTTGCGCAAGATAATTCCACATATCTACATCACTTATACAGTTTTCAAAGCGTAAAGCATTTGCCAGAAGTAAAAAGCTAAGGTTCGGCTATAAACAAACTACATCACGGTCGCATGGATGCACATCGTGTGATGACGTTAAGAACTTTCATTTTGTTTTCTGGGTTTTATGACTCATTACTGCATCACGCTATTATCTTATTCTGTTTGTGGTGTATTTGTATATTTATGTATTAACCAGGGACGGTTCACATTAATAAACATTGCAGTTTTCCTCTAAATGTCAACATTCCAGAGTTGGCTAATTTGGCTAACCATGTCATTTGTTTTCCCTGTAAAAAGAAACCATATCCCTGGTTTACAGCTAGTCATCCTGACTCATTTGTTTGTCCTAACACCAACTAAAGGCGTACTCCAAATAACTTCCAAATGACTAAACCTATGAATACAACATGTCAAGTGTTTCTCATAAAACTCTGTAGTGAGTACTTTTCCTCTGAATATTAGCAGGAAATGCAGTCAGATAGTTTGCTGTGTCTCAGCTTTTCTGTGTTTGTTTACCAGTGTGTTTTCATATCATCTCTAAGCTTTCCTCTCTAAGCACCTTCATCTTAAAACTGCCAAAATGTTCCCATGTTCCCATTCACCAGAAAAGCCAGCTGATAAAAATAGCAAAGGCCGACCTCAGGGCTTTCTGTTGTGTTGATTACACAACCATATTCATTATCTCCAGAGATGGTTCATGCTACCAAGGAAGTAGTGTTTTCACATTGATATTGGTCCCAAGAGGCCTATAGGCAGAGGGTTTGTATTACCCATAGTTGATTGGATCAGCCTAGGGCAGGTTATTACAAGTTAGCGGAACTAATGTGGTTCCTACAACCATACAGCACCATACTGTACTATTCCTAAATGCATTACAAGATTTACTGTAGCTGTGTACTGTGAGTCACGCCTGCAGAGAACGTCACTGCATGACGTGTAGCTGAATGAGGGTTTAGAAAGTGTCATGAGGTAAATGCAGACTAGATCCTGTTGATGTTGAGTTGACACATCCTGGACAAAATATAGAACAGAGTTTAATTAACATGTTCTAATGTAAATACCACTTGCGCAGGGAGTACTTTCAAGAGACAAAATGTGTATGTTCCAGTAGAGTTAGTAGAGTTTTAAATAACAACAGGTCACTGCCTTATGACACTGCCACTCAAAGCAAGCTGCCATTCATTAATACTAAACAACTGACTCTGATCTACTGTCGTCTGGATTTACTCTGGTGGTTTCAAGTTTTGATCCTTGAAGGGGGTGGAATGTTTTTTTTTACTCCTCTCTGTCATGCTCTCTCCTACAGCCGCCATTACATGATATGCAAATTAGGCGATGACGTTGGGGACTTCTGGTGACTTTTCGGACAGCCAATAGATACTTTCCTTACTATGGAGTTGGCAACACTGTGGAGCAGGCCCTTACATTCCCTTTTTCAGGAATAACCTGGTATCATGATGACCCTCCTGTTTTGGTTTTTTTTTACACTAAAACAGCATGGTTGTTTTCAGGGCACAAAGGGCAGCTAAAATTTGTGTTGCTTGTTACTTTTGTCTTGTTTCATTGAGTAGTACAAGGCTCTAATGGAGTGTTCTTTTTCCCTTTAGTGGTTTACTGTCTCATAGTGTAAACCCTATGTTTTTGTACAGTATGTAATCCTATTGTGTTAAAATACGCATTTGTGGTCGAGTTTGTTGTTGGTGTATGGTTGTTTTTAATGTGTTTACACTCGGGGGTGTTGTGCTGACGGCAGTACAAAGCCTGCGCTCAGTGTTCCAGAGCATCAGGACTGAAAAACAGAGCACAGCATTCACTCGGTCAGTGGACAGTGGGAAGCTGGGTGGCTCAGTAGCGCTGGCAGTGGTATGCCAAGAGCTGCTGAACCCTACTGACTGCCTACTCGCACACAACGGCTGCTGCTGATCAGCATACTAAACGGTGAAAACCAGGCCGCTGCATTGCTCACTTGGTAGAAATGGCAGCCCAATTGCTGGTGCTCAGTCCTTATTGCAGTGGACGCAGGTTCGAATCCGGGCTGCATCACATCCTCAATCTCCTCCTTTCAAATCTAGCTCTCTAATAAAGTCTAAAAATAAATATTAAAAAAACATTCTTAACTCGAGCCGTTTAATATAACGTTTCAGTATCGCAGGACGTACGTGGTTAGCAAATAATAAGTCTGCTTCAACAATCCAAAAAGTTAATAAATAAATGGGCTTAGCATCCGTGTGACACTGCTAAAACTTGGTCATTTATGCGATGGCTGCTGGGATAAAGCTGCATATAAACCAGCTGACATTGCAAATCATACTGCAATGGCATTATCAGTCATAATAATCCCAACTAGTTAAATCGTGTTTTCCAAATGGTGCAGCTCTGATTTAAGATCCAACTAGTCATACAAATTAAACCTTTGTATTAAACAGTGTTATGCAAATGGCCCAATCATTAATAGTGGTTCCAATGTGTTAGCTTTTGTTCAACTTTGACATTCATGGCACAGTGATCTACATTTTCATTGCTTTCAATTGAGCTTAAAGACATATTGAGGGTTGTCCTGTGCTCCATGGAACACCAACCCTTTATTCGAGACACTCAGCTGACACTAACTCAGCTGACCCTGACAGTCTTGTGAGCATCACTTGTTCTTTCAGTTGATCTCGCAAAGTCTTTCCCTGCTTCACTTTCTCAGGCACGGTTATCTTGTCCATCACCATTGATGAAGTGGTAGATTTGCACTGCAACATTCCCTCCAGCTTTTGGTTTTCTTGAATTGTGTTTTTCCTTCCCTGTTCCTTTTTTTAAATCTCACTATTCACCCAATTGCTCAATCACTTAGATAAAGGCATTCTTTTTCATGTCTTAGAACCTCAATTCTGGACAGTTTCCAAAATGAAGGAAATCGCTTTTGGGTTTTTCAGGAAGGATATACGATATAAGAGTCTCAGACCAACTCAGCGTTATCATGCCATCTCCAGCCCACATTATCACAAACATCAATGAGTTTGCTGTTGAGTCTAGCCTGGTCTCTAGACTTTGCTGCAACCATGCAACATCTGCTCCAATATGTAAGAACTGTGACTATAAAGAAAAGTAAGAATATTGCCAGCCAAGGCCCTGTTGCATAAGAGCAGCGTTTGCCTGTGTGTTGCTTTCATGAGAACACTTCATTTGGAGGCACAGTGTGACCCTTGGGCACAGCAGCTCTTGTTGTGTATTAAGCCCTTTATTGTAAAGGAATTAAAAAGTGCTCTAGTTAAATGTGGGCCGTGAGAATTTTGGAATGGTGCAAAGGAAAAGGAGCCTTTGTTGTGGTCTCTCACTTGATTGCAGCAGCTATTCTCTGCCCACCTATTCACATTCTCCAGTCACTCTTGGCTCAATACTTGCATTCTTATAGAGTATGCAAACCTTTTTTTAATCATTGTTATATAAGCTGTTTCCCATGCTGCAAAGTGATACGGGTCAGCTTTGAACCTGCATTTGAACAACCAAAGAGGAAATATTCTGCTCATTTACAGGTTAATATTAGTATTAAGTTCCTCTACTGTGACATCAGTGGTTGCGTTAGACTTTTTCGTTGTCCGTCATTTTGACTGACAGGATCGTAAAATTTCCTTCATAATCCATTATTACCCGTCAGTTTATTTTTCATGTTTTAATGATGAGATGATACATATTTAATATTTATGTTTGGGTACTGAGCAGCAAATGTGCATTCATTCATTTTTTTTAATGATTCATACAGAACTTTTAAGGGCATGGAGAAAAAAAAGATTAACAGAGACACCGACCGTGTGGTCACTTTTCATGTCAACACGAACATGAATGATTTATTTTTTCCTGCACTGACAGTACAGCAGAGGGGGGCAGAGGCCGCTAAAAACACTGCAACCATTGTGCCTAAACAGACAAATATGAACAATGCCCTCGTTTTAAATGAGACAATTACAATCAAAATATGAACAACTCAATTGATCTGCTGTAGCCTAGCCTGAACGCTGATTTCTGCATCGTCGTGCACCCTCGGACAAATCCGTTACTCATCTTAGCTTTTCTACAGATGTTGCAGGACATTTTGCCATCTTCCCTCCTCAGCCACTTAAACTCTTGCTCCCACTGAACCCGGTACTCCCGCTTGAACTCCTTGCCGATGGCTTGCCCCTCTGCCGCTGGCTGAACGTTGTCAGTTTTAGTCTTACTGGCTTGTCGTTCATCCTCCACCGCATCAATCCCTCTTTTTTCGCCTCGTTTATCCACACCATCACAATTACTGGGCTTATTAAAAAAGCTTCGGACGATCAGCTGCCGTGACATTTTGCAATTTCTAAAGCCGGTTAAACAACCACAAAAACAAGACTAGACAATAGCTACTTAATATACAGACACTCGCCACCAACTGGACAGGGGTGTGAATGACTAAATAATAGTTACATACTGCAGTACAGTAGATCGCCCTCAGTCGACCTGGCCACTAAGGATGTAATATAATGTGGGCCGCTGGTGGACATTTTGGAGCTGTTCCGAGTTGTGTTCCAATCTGTCAAAATGACGGGTTGCTTTCAGATTTTTCCGTCATTGTTAGAAAAAATCCGTCATTGACGGAAAATATTCCGTTAACGCGACCTCAGTGTGACATGTTGACATGTTTAATGTCAGAAAGCTCTTTATATTTCTCATACTGCCTGTGCTGCGGCACCTCTTTTCATCCTCTGTCTGAAACCAGAGCCCAGTCTGCTCTGATTGGTTAGCTGCCAATCACCAACCAAGGTAACCCCCCCCTTATCACCTGAATCTCCTCCTAGAGCACCATTGTGTTCTTTGTAACCAAATCTCTCTCTGAGGGGTTTGGGGAGGGGCTCCTTATTTTCATCTAAACTAACAGAGAGAGATTCAGCACTTTGGAAACTGGGCTGAAACAGAGGGGATTATGGGATGCTGCAATGCACGATCTGTTTGGTGTTTGGAGCCAAAAACTTCAGACATGTTTTGTGTATAACTGAGACCTATAATATATTGATGAAAAACAGTATAATAGGGGACCTTTAAGTAAACAAAGCTTGCATTGCTCGCTAAATTTGGTTTGCTACTTTGCTGCTCTGTAGAAAAGAGATAGTCAGATTCTTATTGTCTGCCCTCAGCACAGCATATAAAGGAAGTTATTGAAACCTTTTTCACTTTTCTCTTTGAGAATGAAACTGAATACGTAAAAGATATCCTCCCAGATTAAAAACCTGTGTGTGAGCTGACAATTCTGCTTCCTTTTCTTTTTCAGGCTTATGAACGCCGGTTCCCCACCTGTCACCTGATCCCTATGTTTGTGGCAAGTGACGTGGTGGAAGAGGAGACCAACGAGGACGGCTCCACCACCCGAGTGCAGCGCCGCTGCGCCCTGGATGTTGACGCCCCGCGCCTGCTCAAAAGGGTACGATGTACATAAGATCGTCAGCTAATGGGCATCTCAATTATAGTATTGTATAAGGTGTTTTCTTTTTTTTTCAAATTTAATACAGGCAAGAAATACACAAAAAGGACACACTAGTATCAGTGTTTCCCCTAGGTTTACTGCTTTGGGGGGGTGCTGGCTGAGCGGGGGGGGGGGGGGGGGGTCATTGGGATATTTTTTTTGTAAACACCTTCAATTTCAGGGGGGGCTCCGTTGGCGGGGCTCCAAAAAATATGGCCAGAACATAATAATTGTTCCATATAATCCCACACTTTGTTAAAGCTAATTTTGTCACATTTCATGTTTTGTTTTGCCACCTTGTAATGGTTTGTTGGAATATTTCTTCCATAAGTCATTGGCTTTGACATTTATTTTTCAGAGTTTTTGAGAGTATTAATCGTTTATTTTTATTTTTTTATTTCATAAAATACATTTGCTTGTTCATTTATGACTGGGCGTATAGTAGTTCAATAGGATAATACCTATTTTTGGTGTCTGGTTTCTTGTAACATGAGTTGTGTGTTTGGTTTGCAGATTGCGGGTGTGGACTATGTGTACTTCATCCAGAATAACACTCTCAACCGCAAGGAGAGGACACTTCACATCGAGTCCCATAATGACACCTTCTCCAACAGAGTCATCATCCATGAGACCTGCTGCTATTCGGTCAGTAGCACACACACACACACACACACACACACACACACACACACACACACACACACACACACACACACACACACACACACACACACACACACACACACACACACACACACACACACACACACACACACACACCCTAAGTATATTTGTTCTAATGTCAACGTTATGGAAGAAGTATTTGGTACAGCTCTGCAACCCATTGAGATTGACAGAACCACACACTTTTTCCCCACAGACACATAAGCAAACACACGCACGTTCATTAAAGCTGCTGTTGAGCTGCTAGCACAGCCATTTTAATGTTTGTGTCTCCTCTAATCTCTTCACTGCTTCCCTGCACAGAAAGCCATGTTTAGACTAGTGCTAAGCATTTTGCTAGCTCTTTCTCTGTGAATTATTCATTCCGCTCACATTCTGACTGAATGCTCTGAACTTCTGATCTGAAACCAGCATGTCTTCTGTTTTCTCCCCGCTGTGTGCGTAACTCTGACTTCAGATGTGCCGATTCATGAATGGATGTGCTCTAAGTTAATGAGGTCAAGCACATCCTATTAGCCTCCAACAAACTCTCGTGCTAATTATAGGTCCAAGGCCGCACAGAGGTTCTTATTGTGTGCTTCAGCACACTGTGCGAACAGTTATTGGGTTGGACAGCTCAATTCCACTGAGCTAATGGACCTGGCTCACGCTGAAATACTTTGGTATAAGTAGGCCTGTCGCGATAATCGATCAATTGACTTATCGTACGATAAATAAAAATGGACTCGATAACTTTTCTGATCTCGATAAATTGCCGTTTACATAAAGATGTGACCAGCATTTTAGCCTGGAGCGCTGTGGCTGCCAGGCGCGCTGTGAGGGGCGGGGCTGACACACAGCCAGGTCAGGACACTCCGCGTGCACGTGCAGCAGCGTCGCAGCCAAATTAATAATAGAGCGACAAGCGGGAGACAACGTGTGACTTACTCGCGGGGAATTTAAAGTGAAATGGAATTGGTTACAAAACCTAACTACACATCTCGATTCTCCGGTGTGGCAGTATTTTGGATTCAAACCAAATCAACGAGGCGAACCTACGGACTTGAATGAGCCGGGCGGTGTGTCGCATTGGTTTAAAAAAGGTAGCGACAAAAGCAGGCATTACCACGCATTTTAAACCACCTAAAACACAACCACCCCATTCCGTTTTCCCAGCTGGGAGCAAACACGGCAGCTGGAGATGGAGAGCCCCCGCCCGACAATGCAAACATGTTGGTGTTCCTTGCTCGAAAACTTAGAAAAACAGATTTGGATATGGCCTGTTGAGGAATCTGGGTCTTTGACAGTGAACTGTACACTTGACTTGTTTTAAGGAGGTTTTTTTTTTGCTCTGTTTTCCAGCCTGACTCTATTTAATTTATTGTTTTGGTTGTGTGATTTAATTAATTTATTATAATTTAATTAATTTGTTTTATTTATTATATATAATTTATATATTTTAATATTATTTCACATTTCATTTGCAATGTTGAATGTTCAATAAAAAGTTATGTTTGAAAGGATGTACTTGAATTATTATTATATATTATCATTATGTCTAAAATGGTGTTAAAACGGCGCCGACAATATTATCGTTTATCGCAATAATTTCCAGAAAAATGTATCGTCCAATACAATTAATTATCGTGACAGGCCTAGGTATAAGCCTTCAGGAAGCATTCAACTTTTTTTTCTTTAGTTCTCTGAAAAGTTTGTTATATTCACCTAAGTGATTAACATTGCGAACATCTACATTTGGCAATGCCTTAGTTGTCATGTGCTTCTTAGTCCAAATACTGAGGGTCTTTAATCAAAACTTCTCAGGAGATTTAATAATTGATATTAACAACACAAAGACAAAACAACTCATTTGAAACTCACACAAAGCAATCTGCTATATAGAAAATCACTCTGGTGCTATACAGTATAATAAAACACTGGGTCCACTACCAGTTGTACAGCACTGTTATAGAGTGATGCATCTTTCCCTTCCTTACTATCGTTCACCTCCAACCAGTCAAGTAGTTTAAATCCATTTCTCTCCCAAATCATCATCATTTTATCCGCATGAATTCATGAGTTTTGGTGTTTTATTTTCAAGTCAACATTTGTGCCAGTTTTTAAGAAATTCCTAAAATTCCCATGTCAAGGCATTCCTGAGATTTCGCGTACATAATCCGGTAATAATGCCTTTGCTACAGTCATTAAACCTGTGCTTTGTATAAGTTTTGATCATTTAAACTGATTATTTTCTCAAATTTTGGTCCGAAAAGCCACACGTTCTTTTTGACATTACCTTTCAAAACCTTCATGCTGCTCACTGCATGTGTAAAGGGGCTGGCTATTTTTATACACACAGACTGACACACCCACTCCCACTCACAGTGCACAGTGTGACAAGTGCCACATGCATGCGTCATCATCTAGTGAACCTTGGTGTGTGGTAACCATGTTAACCTGGGCATCTTGTTCCTGCATGTGTTTATTAAGTTTACTATATATTGTTTGTTTATGCTTCTGTTTAGGTTCATCCGGAGAATGATGCCTGGACGTGTTTCGAGCAGACCGCCAACCTGGACATCAAGTCCTTCTTCGGCTTTGAGAGCAACGTGGAAAAGATTGCTATGAAGCAGTATGCCAGCAGTATCAAAAAGGTAACTTAATAAATGTACACGTGTCTTTTATGCTTTCTTTGTACCTACAGAAAGACACATTGGTAGAGAATACAGCAATATTTTTGATTTGAGAGGTTTTTCAAGCATGAGTCAGTCTGCCTCATGCTGTAATTGCAGAAACAAGCTTGTAGAGGATTTTTCTGCTGTGGACCCAATGAGTCATCTGCCTTCATTTATGATGGATGTGTGGAATGCATTCTCTATATTTTTCCCCTGTTTTTACAAGGCATCAGTTTGAAATTCTAAATAATAATAATACATTAGATTTTCAAGCCCTTTATCAGGTGCTCAAAGACACTTAACAGTGGTAAAAATGAATTAAAAAAAACTAGCTAATAAAACAACATTTGGCGCAAGGACACAACATTAATCACACATTAAGAGCCACTCTGAAAGAGTGAGTACTGTATTGGTCAGTGTCAGGTCAAATAAATATATGCAGAGCCTAAGCTTTCCTTATAGTTATATATACATATATAAATTAGTACACAGAGATACAGTATCTTGAGTGATGTTGGTCTGTATACCTCACTGTAAACAGGGAAAAGAAATCATCGAGTTCTACCTGAAGGAGCTTGAAGATGAAGGGATCACCCAGGTGCCCCGCTGGACTCCCTCCTCCCTCCCCCTACCTGTCTCCAGACCCACCAGCCTCTTCACCAGCCTACCTGCCCCCCCTAAACCCGCCATCACCTTCCCCATTTCTATCCCACTGCCCATCAACGCTAAGGACAGCAACTCTCAGGATGACACGCAGGACAGCAGCAAACTTCAGGCGGACGTCCTGACGGAGATCCTGACGGGGACACCCGAAGGTCTGTTCCTGCAGAGGATCATAAAGAGAAAACCAGCCCTATATGCACGTTTGATACATAGTAGGGAAACAACTTGACAGATATAACCGCAGAATACACACAAAGCAAAGCCTCATTGTTAAGTAATGGAGGGATGCACATTTGCTAGCAAAATATGAAAATAAAGGAAAGTTAAACCTTAAAAGGTCTTAGAATGACAGAGAAATGACAGTTGTTGACCTGTTATTGGGTTTTGTTTGTGTATACTACAGATTAATTAACACAGAAGTGTTTGACTGAATAATGTTGATTTGAGATGTTGTTGGTGTTTCAGATAAGTTGGATGCGGACTATATCAAACGTTACCTAGGCGACCTGACCCCCCTGCAGGAGAGCTGTCTGATCAGACTTCGCAAATGGCTGCAGGAGACGCACAAGGGAAAGGTAACTGTTTAACACTTGTAGTTATGTTGAAATCAAACATAATTGATTGGTGCAATGGTGATGTGTTTTTGTAGGCCGAACTGGAAATGAGCATCGAAAGGGCTACCTTGACAAATAAGCAAAAAGCACAGCAGGAAAATCTCCACATATTAACACCACTTTTATGATTTTCGAGGTGTAAATGCAATCACCATAAGTAAATGCTTACGTTAGGCTGTACACAAACTAAGTTACGATCCTCTTGCTGCGCATCACCACTGCTAAGCTAAAGGCGGCTACTGTTTGTCGTGATGGCGTTTAGTAGTCTCATTTAGACACTTGTTAGAAAGCGCCTTTTTTATGACATGTAAAAATTTAAAATTTTCCACATTGGGTATTGACTAACCATTTACATTATTTTAGGCATTTAATCAAAATCGAATTAAAAAAACCATTGACTTTGAAACGAGGGTGGTAAAATGCCAACTCGTATCGATGTTTTAGGACTCGGTAGAAATTTTCAGCTATAATGAATTTAGACATTTTTAGAAGGCTTACTGTCAACTAGGAATGCCACAGTGAAGACATTTTCCCACTGGTAACTAAACCGGTTCCAACACCAGTTTAACCCATGAGATCAGACATTTTATTGTTAGTGAAAGTTTAGTTTTTTTATTTACAAAATGCTCTTTCCTTCATGTCCAGATCCCTAAGGACGAGCACATACTGCGCTTCTTGCGTGCCAGGGACTTCAACATGGATAAGGCACGGGAGTTCCTCTGCCAGTCGTTGACCTGGAGGAAGCAGCACCAGGTGGACTACCTGCTGGAGACCTGGAGCTCACCTCAGGTCCTCCAGGACTTCTACACCGGAGGCTGGCACCACCACGACAGAGGTAGGACCTAACGGAGGGCATCAGTGTGAGCATTGAATTAAAAGCAAAACATTAAAATGGTCAAATCCACAGGTATACTCAGACAGTTGAACATTTTGCATAAAATTAGATGATAAATAGTGTATTAATCCCAAATTGGGAAATTGTTTTGTCATAGCAGCATATTAACAGGCGTTTCACAAGAGTTAAAAATGTAATAAAAGTAAAGAAGAAATACAAATAAACAGTAGATACATACATTTCAACAGTATAAATATATATATCTAGTATACTCAATATAAAATATACATAACAAGTTAAAAAACTCAAGAACAGTGGATACTTTATATTATAAAAGTGTGCAAAGTGAGTTTCATTTCTTTAACTACATTGTAATGCAGTGAGGTAGTGAAAGTACAATATGTGCAAATTGTTCAGGGTTGTTGAGTGGGAAAAACCCTAGAATCTGGTTAAGAAAAATAAATCTATGTCTCATGCGTACGTATGGAAACACACATACATTTATTAGTCCATACATTTTAGTCCTTTTCAGAGCTGGCTTTACTTCACTTAAGGAAGATTTAGGTTCTTCAGATTCTTATAAACAAACATGCAACAAGCAAATCAATTATCATGAGGCAAATGCATCGGCATTACATAGTTACCCAAAAAGTTCACACACATAGTCACATTCTACCTGTTGATGCATGTTGTGGATTCCTAGTTAACAACAGAGGGTTGACAATATACATCTTATTTAAATTACAAACATCAGTCCACAAGTCCTTGAATGAGATCAACACATAGGAAAGCATTTCTTAGTTAATTATTGCCTTACACAATAGGCTATGCAGACATTTCTATTTAACAGGCAGCCCTGTAGAAAGCAAACGGCGTGATAAATAAATGTTTGTTTTCCTCCTCCAGATGGTCGGCCTCTGTACGTCCTGAGGTTGGGTCAGATGGACACCAAAGGACTGGTCCGCGCTCTCGGAGAGGAGTCTCTGCTCAGACACGTACGTAACACAAACGCAGCCTGCGCCTGTCAGCGGGCACAATGTGAAGTCGATGTGAAGTCGGTTTATAGGTCCGGCAGCTGGTGGCTGGATTACAGGTTAGGGCATTAATGAACCCTGGCATGCCATGACAAGTCTATCAACAGCAGTATGTAAACGCTACTGTACATGTATAAATAGCCTGCTTATTTATGATGTTGCACTCACTGTTAGCTCAGGTTACAGTCAGCCAAACACTCAGGAGATCACTGATGTCACGTTGTGTTTTTTCAGGTGCTTTCTATTAATGAGGAAGGGCTGAGGCGCTGCGAGGAGAACACAAAGGTGTTCGGCCGACCCATCAGGTAAATCTTCTGTCCAGATCAATGTTGAGCGGGGGGAAATTAATCAGTTTGAGCAGAGCAACAGAAAAATGAGTAGTCAACCATTTTGATGATCACAATCTATATTTCTACTTTCTTGATTTTGTTTAATATCTTTTATTTTTTATTTTATTTTTTACAATTTTCTGAAATGTTTTTGTATTGAAAAGTTTTCCGCCCCACCCTCCTACAGTAATATGTTTATTTAGCATAGCACCTTTCACAGAAATATAATTCACAAAGTGCTTCACAAGAAAGAATAAAAATTCAAATGAAGACCACAGAAATATGAATACAATAACAACATGAGGCAGAAATGTTTAAGGTCAACATAAAAACAAAACACAGACCACGTGGAGTCCTGAAAGGAACAAACATAAGAACAGAACACATCACACACATCAGAAGTATAAACAAAAGCCAATGTAAAAAGATGGGTCTTCAGTAGTTTTTTAAAAGCTTCTACAGAGACTGCAGAGCGGATGACTATAGGGAGAGAGTTCCACAGTGTTGGAGCTCCACCTGAAAGGCACGGTCACCTTTAGTTTTTATAAGAGACCGTGGGACAGCCAGTAGGTCCTGGTCTGAAGTCCACACGAGGCCGGCACGGAAACGCGGAAACGGAGCCCTCAAACGATAACGCATCCCAAAGTGGGAAGGTCTGGTAACGAAACTCTTGCGGCTCCGTGTGTACGCCCTATACCAGGGGCCGGCAACAGGCGGACCGCGGTCCGGATCCAGACGCCGACCTAACCTATACGGACCCGGACCTATAATCAATACATTAATAGAGGATTTCAATTTTGACGGGGCGATTCTATTTGAACCGCCGCCGACAGGGGGCGAAAGAGAAGAGTGAGCGATACAGGGAGAGAAACACAGAAGAAGAGAAACACGAAGAAGAGACGAGAGCGCGGCAGAGAGAAGCGGAGAGGAAAGTGTGAAGAGAATAATTAGTGATACAGGGAGAGAAGCGGAGAGGAGAGTGAAGAGGCGTGTTAGCGGCAGACAGGGAGAGACCAGGGCCGCCCCTGGCCAACTTGGGGCCCCAAGCGACATTGTGAGATGAGGCCCCCCCACTACTTGCCGTATCAAAGCCGTGATTGGTCGGATGTCGATTAATTGCAACAGTGTCGGGTTACAGACATGCTCCACTTGTCACCTCTCACTCTCGCGTGTCAGAGGGGGGTGCGAGGAGAACTGCACGGAGAACTGCGCACAGCAGCTGAGGCCCCCTGGGCGGGGCCCCCTGCTCAAGGCAGGGCCCCATGCAGCCTGCGTGATTGGCCTGTAGGGAGAGGCGGCCCTTAGAGAGACAAATAATTAGACATGGCGCTCTCTAAGAAGAGGAAAGTGGACAGTGAGAACAGAGCTTTTAACCCTGAGTGGACGGACTCATTCATGTTCATCCTGCCCACTGGTATCACAGAATCAGTGTGTCTCATTTGTTCAGAGACCATGGCGCTCATTAAAAGTGCCAATGTGAAACGCCACTATGAGACAAAACACTAAGTGTTTAACCAAACATTCCCTCTGAAGTCAGAACTGAGGTCACAAAAAATAAGCAGTCTCAGAGCCCAATATGATATGTCCACCAGGATCAAAAACTAAATATCGTTCCAGGGCAGGCTAACTGAGCCTAACCAATGAGCACCTGCATTTGTGTATGAGCCCTGACACCATTTCAGCCCAGATTTAAACTCCTAGCAGGACAAGCTCGAGCTCAATTCTCGCACTGAACAAAACAAAGTGAGTGAGGGACTGCAATATAAGAGGGAAAGAAAGAGAAACTTTAAAACTGTTCAATTGTTATGATGTGTAAAGACTGATATTGTTCTATAATCGTCTGAAACTGTTAAGTCATGATGTGAAACGGTTAACAAAGAAAAAAGGAAACTCAAGCTGCTGCTACACTTTATTTTATTTATCTAAAATTAAACACTTTTAAGATGCACATATTTTCCAAAAGCTATTTTATTTATTTTCTCTATTTCATTTTAAATGCAGCCCGAAAGGAACATTATATTACACATATCCACAGTATGTTAATGTATATCTGTATAGTTAAATGTTAATTGACAATAAATATTGTTGTTTTTTAATTGTACTTTCTTTATTTGATTGGCAGTCAGTTGTTGATTACATGCAGACGTTGATAAAGCTGCAGACTACTTCAATATATATCACACTAATTCATAAAGAAAGTTAGACATTTTGATGCTCCGGACCTTTGCATGGGGAGATTTTCTCTAACTCGACCTTGTTGAATTTTTGTTGAATACCCCTGCCCTATACGATCATAGCCCCGCCTCTCCCCACCTCTCCTGATCACCCCGCGTCACCCGTGTAATTTCTGATGCGTTTCGCCAACAACAATGGCGAATCACAGGGTTGCGTTCGTGCTCCAGACGCTACTGACCATGATACAGATGTTAGTGCAAAATCTACAGCTCCTCTACCACAACCATCAGCAACAAGTGGACATGGAGAACTTCATGCTGCTAAATCCACCGCGGGGAATAACCAGAAGGGCAACCAGGGCAACCATGCTCGCGGGGTCTTATTCGCTGCTTTTGGTGTATATTGTGGCGGAAGTACAGCGCCACTTACAGGCCCGGCATATGTACTACAGTGTCTCCAGCGGGTCGAGCGGTCTCGTGTGGGCTGACACGTTTCTTGAGCCGATTCCGTGTGGACGGAATACTTTTTTGATATCGACTTCGGTTCGTTTTTGTATCCGTGTGGACGGGCCGCAACTTCCCATTCACTTTGAATGGGGTGACGTCACGCTTTGCCGAACTGCATTGTGGTTCCGTCGCTTTGCCTCCGTTGCTCGCTTCGAAAGTTGAAAAAAGTTCAACTTTTCAAGCTTCGACGGAAGTGTCAGCCAATCAAATCATATGCCAGTACAAGCTCTAGCCAATCAAACCGCGTGCTTGTGTGTCCGGGGTGGGAGATTAATGTGATTGGTTGTTGGTTGCGTTCCAGACACGCCCAACGGCAAGCTTCAACGCACGCTGCCGTGTGGACGTACCGTTTACGGAGCGTCCACACAGCAGCGTGCGTTGACGCTTGGCGGTGGGCGTGTCTGAAGCTTGGGGAGCCAACGCGAGCAACGCGACCAACAACCAATCACATGAATCTCTCGCCCCCGACATACAAAGCAAAATGCTAGCATTCCATGCTAGCTATATATACTGTCTTCAAAGTGAATGGGCAGAAGCGTTGAAGCTTCAACGCACGCCGCTGTGTGGACGGGCCGTTGAGCCTACACACGGCGGCGTAGAGCATTGTTCTACTTTTGCCGCCTCGACGGAGGCGTCAGCCAATCGAATCATATGCCAAATGCAAGCTCTAGCCAATCTAACCGCGTGCTTGTGTGTCTGGGGTAGGAGATTCATGTGATTGGTTGTTGGTCGAGTTTCAGCCCTCCCCACCGGCAAGCGACAACGCACGCCGCCCTGTGTAGGAGCAGTTAGTGTTTAGATTCAAGCAGCAATCAAGAGAGTGGTTGGTGGTGGGGGGGTTGAGATATGTGGTATTTGGCAGCCTCCTCTAACAGCAGGAGGCGACATGGATAAAAGCCAGCAGGAAGGCATGCAAACTATGAATGGCTGTCACGTAGAAGCCTGCATAGATGGGTAAGGGAGGATGTAAGGGGGGGTCGGGGACTAGAATTAGTAAGTGTTGCTTTCACCGCTGAAGCTTCACTCCTGGGTGAGAGGTGCTAAGTGGTCGGAATGAGGCAGCAGCCTGTGTGTGGACTTTTTGGAGTTGCCTTTATTTGTGGGCCTATGAACTGGACTGAACCGAATTATGTGTGTGTTACCCAAGCAACCCAACTGGACTCTTTATTGAGCGGATTACTGTAAATACTGAACTCTTTCACCGCACACATTTCACACTGATATAATATTGTGTTGTTTTTCCCCATTGAATACATATGATGAAAATATATCAGTGGTTTATTTGTATTGCATTTCTGTGATGGAGGTGATAATTCACTAATGATGAATCTTTGTGTACTATTTTGGATATTTATTTTTTAAGACCTGACTTAAAATATGTCAAACCCTCTAAGTACTTGGAGCTGTAACTCTCCCCCCCCCTCTCCTGTAGCTGCTGGACGTGTCTAGTGGATCTGGAGGGGCTGAACATGCGTCACCTGTGGCGGCCGGGGGTCAAGGCGCTGCTGAGGATCATCGAGGTGGTGGAGGCAAACTACCCCGAGACCTTGGGCCGGCTGCTCATCCTGAGAGCGCCCAGGGTGTTTCCTGTCCTCTGGACCCTGGTCAGTACTTAGAGCACACAGCATCCAGCATAGACTTCTTCTCACAGCACATGTTTATATGGATGGGAAAGATCTGCGATCGTTCTTCTGAAATGGAGATAGGGGTGTTGTTTTTATTATTACACAGCTTAGTTGAATACTCGATTCGACATTTAAGAGGTTATTAATACTCTATATCACACCAATGCTAAGCATAATAATGACTGTTACTAAGGAGGATCAAGGGAGAGAAGGAAAGCGGTTAAAAGACAAAGCTTTGGACGTCAGATAAATCAACAGAAGCAGACAGACATGAAGTAAACACTAACGGGAACACAGAATGGGCTCTGTGGTGTTTAAGGACTTGTTAGTGGAAAATAAACTGAACAGACTTGGACAGTCACAGGAAACATCGATCAGAGCTGCCGTTCCTTTTAAATGAAAAGGCTGTTGTCGGAGTTCCAGCCGTTGGTGCGCAGTGGAACAGAGTTTTATTTTCTTAGTGGAAGCAATATGATCATTTTTGAGTCAATAAAATAATTTCATAATATTTGGGATGAAGTTGTTAGTTTGTTTAGTATGTGGCCGTGTATTTAACAGGATTATCCCTTACGTATCAAACAAAACGGATTCCGGATTCAGCTAATTTCAGTAAGTACTGCCATTCATTGTGCTCTACAGAGTGATGCAGCGATGACGATTTCGTAGGCCCATCCAGAAGTTTGCAAAGGGGTCCCTCAACAAAAAGCAATGGGATTATAGCAGAAAATAACATCTGTGTCAAACACGTTTATGATACCCCCATCGCTCCCATTTACATATAATTATATCACAGCTCAGTATAACAGGACTATGACCTTCAAAATAAACATAGAAAAATACTGAAAATGTCCCTATTAGCGAACAGAGTCTGTACAAGTCAATGTACATGGATCCTGCTTTGCTCTTATTCTTGCTTTAAATTCAAACACCTTTGCCATGGAATAACTAGGAAGACCATCTAAACATATCTACATCTGCCTCTTCTTTTAGGTGAGTCCATTCATCGATGAAAACACCCGTAAGAAGTTCCTCATCTATGCCGGCAATGACTACCAGGGTCCTGGAGGGCTGGTGGACTACATCGACAAGGAGATCATCCCTGACTTCCTGGCAGGAGAGTGTATGGTGAGTGTCAGAGAAACATCACACCTCTTATCATTTGGGATTATGGTTTATAAACAAAGCTGCAATGATTGGTAGACTGAAATCGACTGAACGTTTCTGATGATTGATTGATTTTTCTGCTTTTGGACTGATCAAACAAGACATTTAAAGACAAACTCGGAAATAGGATGGAAAATGTTCAGACATTTTATAAACCATACAATGAATCTAGAATTTATCAAGAAAATAATTGGCAGATTCAGAATACAGATTTAATTATCCTGGGGTTTATTGGGTTTTTCCACAGTTGCTCTCTATAATAATTCAATCAAAAATAAATAACAACATAAGTATGCTATATATGAAAACATAAGAAGTAGTTAGAGTAGGTGTGTGCAATAAAAAGATAAAACAAAATAACGATATTTATAGAAACATAGAACATTTAATTCAAATGCACAGAAAAGATCAAATAAAATATAATGACAATAGTTATGAAGCATAGGAAGTTTGATCATCATGGTTCATTGCAGCCCTAGTTCTGAATATGAGCTTTCAGAGAAACTGATGACCTTCACTGACCTGTGTGTGTGTGTGTGTGTGTGTGTGTGTGTGTGTGTGTGTGTGTGTGTGTGTGTGTGTGTGTGTGTGTGTGTGTGTGTGTGTGTGTGTGTGTGTGTGTGTGTGTGTGTGTGTGTGTGTGTGTGTGTGTGTGTGTGTGTGTGTGTGTGTGTGTGTGTGTGTGTGTGTGTGTGTGTGTGTGTGTGTATAGTGTGAGGTACCGGAGGGCGGCCTGGTTCCTAAGTCCATGTACCGCACAACCGAGGAGCTGGAGACCGAAGATGTCCGCCTGTGGACCGAGAGCATCTACCAAAGCGCCAGCGTTTTCAAGGGAGCTCCACACGAGGTGAGGCTTTGTGCATCAAAATGAGAAAAAAGATGGAGATTCTGTGGCGATGTTTTACATCCAAATATAGGGCAAGAGAGAAGAGTGCTGCCTTATGGCGGTTTTGTTTTTTGAAAAGGTCTGCCATCTAGTGGCTGTTTGTGGTAGTGGACTTTGTGTTTTTTAAATCCAGACATGGCACAGTTTTGAAACATAAACCGTCTCCAGTTACATAATAATCCTTTTACATCATTTGTCCCACAGGAAGAAATGCATCATCGCTGAATATCCCCTCTGGAAATGGTTTTGATTTTGTGTTAATGAGCTCATAACCTCACAAACAGATGTTCATGTTTGCCTCTGTCACCGACAGGGTTTTTATTTTTGCCACATTTGGCTTGTGCCTAAATACGGAGCAACATATAATGAAAATGATGAGTATACCACAAAATCAATGCCTTTTTAATAAATATTGCAAGGTTCACAGTCGGGCCTCACCTACATTTTTCTTTGGTAATATATTAGCAGCTTTCATTGAATCGTTTTTCAAATGAATGTCTCGGTTATTTTATATTTTTGTTGTGGCGATACCATAATACTTTATATGGTCATATCAAGTCTGACATTTGACTTGCATCACAGTTATATATATTGTAAGTAATAAAAGGTGCGATGTATTGAAATGTTGATATAGATAATGAAGCATTAGAGCCATAGTGTTGTGGCCGCTCGCAAAGAAAGATTCCATTAAAACATAAATGATAATTCAGAGGTAAAATATTACGTTTTTCTTTGGTTTAGTTCTCTCCTGAAACATCTCGCAATTTCTAGCCAACCCACTCATATCTGTTGAACCTCCCACCCTTCTCCCTCTAACAGCTTCTGATCGAGATCATCGACGCCTCCTCCGTCATCACCTGGGACTTTGACATGTGCAAAGGCGATGTGGTCTTCAACATTTACCACTCCAAGAGGGCCCCCGCACCTCCTCGTAAAGACCCCCTGGGAGCACACGGCATCACCTCCCCCGTGGGAAACAACGTCCAGCTGATAGACAAGTCCTGGGTGCTGGGGCAGGACTTCAGCATGGTGGAGTCCCCCCTCACCTGCAGGGAGGGCGAGAGTGTGCAGGTGAGCTTCCAGGATTGTGCTGCCATTATTAGTTTTTTTTGGGGGGGGCTGTTATCGCTTTAAACGTTACGATCAATCTGTATACTTTATAGTTTATTTGCCAGCACTGTGAACCCGGAAATGTTTGACTACGCTTACGCTTTATGTTTAAGAAATGTATAGTACGGGTCTCGACACATTAAAGCTGCCGGATACTAACTTGCATATGTTGGGCAATTTGCATAATTAGCATTATATCGTACACAGGCAATAGTTAAAACATGGCTTGGTTCATTTAGACAATTGGATTGGTTTTGGGGGTTATTGAGGATGCTGAACCCATTTCTGACATTTTCAGGATGAAAAATAGTAGTTTTCCCTAAAACTTCTTACATTACATTTCTAATGTATTGGTTTTGATCTCCTCTCAATTTAGTAAGTAACTTTTACTAGTAAATAAGTATCATAAACTTGTGAGTCATTAATGATCAGCAAGTTATTATTCTTAACATGATTGAATGTTCTCCCTTAAGTTTTTTATTGAGTTGTTTTTGCTTGTCGGTCACTAACATCGTACTTTGAATGCCTCCTCTCTTCAGGGCTCCCATATCACGCGTTGGCCTGGTTTCTACATCCTGCAGTGGAAGTTCCACAACATGCCGGCCTGCTCCGCCACCAACCTTCCCCGAGTGGACGACGTGCTGGCCACCCTGCAGGTCTCCTCGCACAAGTGCAAAGTCATGTTCTACACCGAGGTGCTGGGCTCGGAGGACTTTAGGTAAGTGTGTGTGTGTGTGTGTGTGTGTGTGTGTGTGTGTGTGTGTGTGTGTGTGTGTGTGTGTGTGTGTGTGTGTGTGTGTGTGTGTGTGTGTGTGTGTGTGTGTGTGTGTGTGTGTGTGTGTGTGTGTGTGTGTGTGTGTGTGTGTGTGTGTGTGTGTGTGTGTGTGTGTGTGTGTGTGTGTGTGTGTGTGTGTGCCCGCGCGCTTGTTTCCAATGAGGAGAGGCCACTGAGTGTTGTGCGTTTATCTGCGTATAAGATGTATCCTTATCGCTTGTCAGACTAAGCTATGGATTCCTATCATACAGAGTGTGAGATATAGTATATAAAGAACCACAAACAGACCACAAAAACCAAATGGGGAGTAGCTACTCCTTCAAACGAAAGTGGTGATGTGTTTACAAGAAACTGTTGCCATAGAAACATTTAAAAACAGCTGGGTCTGTTTTTTTTCCCATGGATAAGACGCTTTGTAGACACAGGACCCATAACATAGACATAAGACATTTTCAACCATGCGTGAAGTGTGTCTATGTATATTTCTGTTTTACGTTTTTGTACCATTATGTTTAATTCTAATACCCCCGTATTACATTGGATATCAATTTAAAATCTGTAATATGAGGAGCCTTTAGAAAATCATGAGTTTTTAGGCCCCAAAGGTTTTGAAATGCTTCCCTCCTTCAGAGACTCTTTTAATCCAGCTTTCCAACCCTCTCCTTCTGCTCTGTCTTCTTCCTGTGAAGAACGGCTTGCTACGATGTGCAGAGTTTGTAAGTGGCTCAGTGTTTGACCCTCCTTCCTTTAGCACTAGCTCATTGTCATTGCGGCAGTCATGCTTGTGATGCAGCAGAAAGTTGCTTCCTGTTTGCATTTTGTTAACTGCTTTTGTTAGCATTAAGCTAACAGGATGCTTTGATCACACTAAAGACATGATCCTTGCTCTGAGACTGCAGTGTTCTTACTGCATGACTAACAACATCAGAAATCCCAGACAGGGTTAAATCAGCTAACTAGTTTACTAGTTTCACTGCTTTATACCCAAGTGTGCACCAGTGTCTTTTTGAAATGTCAGTTTTGATCATATTTAGCCCACCCATTTTTTCCATCAAGTGTTAGTTGCTTAAATGTATGGGCATTTTAAAATGAAATTTTACAGGGTGCTATCTGATATTATCAACACTTTTTATCAACTTTATTAACATTGTGTCTTAGGGCAAGTGCATGTTTTTAAAATGTTGGGCATGGGTTATTTGAACATGGGATAGAAAATGTCCTCCAATTCTGGAAAGACCCAGTTGGATAAAATGATCAAAACAATTTTACATTCAGTGAATTAAAAATGTGTAATCAGATTTTATTCAACATCCCATTCCACCTAGTCTAGCCAAAACAAGACCTCATTTATTGGTGTCATTATTCATTTGTCAACAATTTTGTACATTATTGTCACTTTTATTCTTATGGGAAAAAAAGGTTGTTGGTGAACATATTTAGTCATAGCTGATGTTAACAAAATGAACACTGGTGTTCAAATACGCAACACACACCAACACTTGCACTTGTAACCCTTCTTACAGAAACATTTCCTGCCGTTTGTTTTAGTTTTTCTTCACTACCTTTGTTTATTTCACTACCTACTTACAAAATTTGACTTCCTGTTGTTTCATTTTACATTGACTTCTGAAACCCTTAATGTAACTTAACCCTTAACTGTAGGGAGATGTTATATACATAGGCCTGAGAAAAGTGATATTAAATTGTCCCTTTTTGATTCATTCATGTCAAATTAATGTAAAGGAGGAGGTTGAAACAATTTCTCACCTTTACTTAATAACAAATTGCAGTTTTAACCAGAAAATGACAATATTTGTACTCCCAGCAGGCTGATTTTGATGAATCTGGGTCGATTGTAAAGTTTGAGAGGACTCAAAACCGCCATTTCTATCCTTAAAATTTATTCAACATCCTAAATATACCTAGAAAATCACTCCAAAATTGGCCAAGCCACTATTTTAGCTATTGTCTGCATATGGTAATTAATGCTAAATATGCCATTTATACCAATTGTGCAAATTTCTCTCTCTCTCTCTCTCTATCTCTCTCTCTCTCTCTCTCTCTCTCTCTCTCTCTCTCTCTCTCTCTCTCTCTCTCTCTCTCTCTCTCTCTCAGGGGCTCCATGACCAGCCTGGAGTCGAGCCACAGCGGCTTCTCTCAGCTTAGCGCTGCCACCACATCCTCCAGCCAATCACAGTCCAGCTCTATGATCTCCAGGTAGAAGCTGAGGACTTCAATCCCCACAATGCCCCTCTCCACTGCCCTTACCAACTGTCCTCCCTCCCTCCTTCCCTCCTTGTCTTTGGACTCCATTGCACAGCCAGTCTCTTCGGAACTGAAGCATGCTTGCACAAACAGAAGACAAAGAATTTAAAAATTATATACGAGGCAAAAAAAAAAAAAAAATCAAGGGCTGATTTTTTGCACAAAGGTAATATATGTTGTTGTGCCTGGTATCTGTACTGGGCAGCAGTTTGAATTATCAGAATGTTTGTGTTGAAATGTTAAAGGTCGGGAGATAAAAGGTGGTGCGTTCGCGGCACCAGAAGCTGAAAGAAGCAATATTCTCATCTGGAGGAGCGGCGGGCCCAGATGAGGACCCTGGAGGCGCTGTTACATATATGCATTAAAATCTACACATCTGCACGGCGCATACCTCATCATGTGCGCTCTCCGAAAAACTGTTACAGACAAACACCTCCACACATATAAACACACACAGATTGACAGTTTTGCCATATTCCCAGAGGGGTTTGTTGAATCTGGTGAATTGTTTATAGGTCAAATGTGGGGGGGTGGAGGAAAACTCTGGACTTGGGTCAAAGATCATGTGCAAATAATTAATTTTTCAATTTGAAGGAGCCACGGAGCGGGTGGAGCTCACAACAGAGTGGCACAGTGATGATGTCATTTTAAAGGCCAACCAGGAAGTAAGCATCAAAGAGCTCCCTCGAGATGGGATTTTTCCACTGGATTTCGGAATTTTGCAGAAAATCTTTGGCAAACACGTTTATGATACTTATATTGATTTTGAGCAAGGTATCTCCTCATATTAACACAAATTTACAATTTTTGAAGCGTAACTTAAATTGCAAGAAGTAAAAAGCTAACAAACTACATCATGGTCGCATGGCTGCGCACCGCTGAGCCAAAGACGGCTAATGTTCTGCCTCAATTAGTCACTTGTTAACAACCACTGTTTTTATTACGCATAGAAGCTTCAGATATGTATTAGTGGAGTATTTACCTACGTATTTGTGTTTTAGAACAAAACTTGAAAATCTCTTACGTCAGATCTTGTTTCAGTCATCTAACCAAAAGCATGAAAAAAAAACTTTGAGAGAAGGGAAGCGGAAGTAGTACATGCTAACTCCTTTCTGGGTTTTAGGACTCATTCCTGCACCGCTTTATGTAGATAGTGTCAGAAAAGTTGCTAGTTGGTGAGAAAATAATATTCCTTTTTTCCAGCGCCTGTGCGCTTTTTTTATTGTCTCCTTTGAAAATCCCCACCCGCCCGTCTCACGATGGCTTTATCACATATTGAAAAACATTGAGTATTTGACCCGGGTCTTACCGGCGTAAATCCAAATCCGCTAGAAGCAATAACAAAAGATTGACTTTCTACTGTGTGAAATATTTGTATTTATCATTGAGATGTACGTGGAAGATCATGGGTGCTGATTGCAGATTTATGTTGTGAGTTGCGTACAGGCGGGCAAACTGAGCCACAAAGTCTGTGTCAGGAGAGAAACAAAAATAAGTCGCCAGATTTTCTCCTTGACACCTTTTTTATTTTCCTTTGAACGACTTACAGTTTGTTTGGTTCCTGTCCAGCGTGTTCACGTTTGAGATGCGAAATCAAGTCGTTAAGGTGATGCCTTGCCTGATTTGTGAATGTGCAACTGATTTTGAACACATTTTGAAAGTCGTGATGCAATCAGGCCTCCATCACTCAACTTATTTTCAGAGTGGTGTAGATTTCAGCGTGCATTAAGGATGAATGTTACTGAGTGATTATCATTGATACTGTACATGTGCTAGTGTTGAGTGGGGTTGTGTTTTGAAGGTGATGGGGTGACGCAGTGTGCCGTGTTTACTGCATGCTCGCATGGTGATCGGGTTTGCAGATCTATATTATTTAAAAGATTAAGACATAGCCATTTTAAGAGTTGTGTCAATAAATTAAATACCATGTTAGCCTTTGTAAGCATCAGTTAGAAACGTACCTGCTTTTTATTTCAAGGTCACTACTTTAACCAATCGAATTAACATTTCTAAATGCAACACATCCATGCAACAGTTTTTGCTGTGGAAGGCGGAGATGACCGCCATTGCCAAGAGTCATTGTCATGCTGTTGCCATGGTTGTCAAGTGCAGCTGACGGCAACAAACTAAAAGATACGACGGAAAATACTAACCCTGTCTGTGGTTGTTTTTGATATATGAAACTTTTTTTTTTTTAACTATTAAAGAAAGGTCAAGGGGTTAACTTGTTTATATCATTAACTGCAATAACATGACATGCTTTACTGAGTGAAAGGACCTCCTCAGATTGTTGGGCTATTTAAAGTGTGTATGATGGTGTAAAAGAATAAATACTAGAATGGATAAAAGATATGCTTTTAAAAGAGCCTCTGTTTTTCTCCAAGTCTTTCTCTCTGAAGCATGTCTGGAACTCCATTACTAACTTTGCTTCCCCAGGAGGCTCCATTACTCTGTCTTCAATGGTTCCTCTGATGGTAAATCACAATTTTCAGATAAAACTACTCTTAGTTCTCTTTGTCTCTCTTTCTCTATCTACTTTCATAATGTGTACACTTGCTTTCAAACATTGTGTATATCGTACAAAGCAAATTGGATATTTTTTGAAGCCATAGGCATAAAGACGTGTACTCAGATCAGATGTTGTTGTTGTTCACATACCTGAAAACTTCCTTCTTCTCTGACTTTAGCACTTACACTTACAGATGAGGGCTATATCCGTTTGTCTTGTTTATTATCTTTCTCTCTACTTTGATGTGAGGAATAATGTTGAAAGTACATGTTTGGATAAAAAGAGAATATGGCGCCTTTACATTTTTTCGAAAACATTAAACTTGAATTATGAGAAAATACATGCAAGTGTGTAACATTTATTTTTGTCTATCTATTTTTCGTCTGTTATCAATGTCTTATTTAGTTTTGCTTGGGTAATGAATGAAGCTACATTTAAGATCCAAAACTAAAACAATATGTTTGGCCAGGACAGTTTATTTTAATTAAAAGATAAATGTAAACTGCATATTTTGCCAAACAAAAACAAAAAAACACACACTCCCCCTGTCTGAAACACCTCGATTGGACTCCTTTGTTTACTTCTGCAACATGGTGACATTACTAAGTAACAATTGTGCTTCTATTGGCTAGTGCCCCAACACAATGTATGTGATAGGCTAAGGGATGTGACAACTCAAAGCAGTTGACCAATCACAACAGACCTATCAGAGCAGACTGGGCTCTGGTTTCAGACAGAGGGTGAAAAGAGGTGCTGCAGCACAGGCAGTATGAGAAAAACAAAGAGCTTTTTGAACATTGAATATGGAGAAATGTCGCAGTAGAGACACTACATACCAATATGAAACCTGAAAATGAGCGATATAAGGATTTTTTACTCATAAAAATGTCTTATGTTTGCTGCATCACTGACTCAATAATGATTATTTAAAAAAAAAAAAAAAAAAAGGATATGATGTGACTCTTTTTCTATTTTGTTCCCCCCTCAATGGTTCTGTCAGTTCTGCTGTCAGTGTAGGGGGGGACGTACTGTTGATATTTTAAAGGTGTAGATCAAAGCATAGAAGAGAATCAAAGGACACAGATTGTTGGCAGTCAAACGTTGCGAGATCACACAGTTATGAAAACAACGTTCTTATACGCTCTAAATTCTAATTCATATAGCACTGTATAATCTGTGCGACAGCAGAAATGAGTTCCATGATTTCATATTATTTTGAAAGGGGTGAAACATTCAAAAGAGAGGAGGGGTAAGAGCCCCGAGGCATACCATATTTAACATACATTTTTTAAGATTGGCATGATTTTTCAGCATCTTTTCTGCATTTATTTGATAGACAGGATATTTAGTAAGAAATACATTTTAGTCTATCAGAGCAGCTGCAGTTTAGAGTAAATAGTCATCAATGGGAACTGCTTTACTCAAACATTAGCTAAAATTGTGCCTTTTGTATGTTTTCCTTGTGGTCAGTATGAGTCTCTTATTTGTTGTTAGTCACTGAGTGATATTTTTAGGTGAAGACCAGGGGGTGCCCTGATACTTTGGACCCCTGAGTCACATTTTGTAATCCATCAATGCCAATAAGCTCTTGGCTCGTCATTATATACATTATTATATACATTATTATTTTCCTTACTTTAAGCATTTAAAGCTGTCTCCGATCTAGTCAAATTCCAGCTGCCGTAACTTGTGCATCAATACATAAATTCCAGTCCATTAAATATAAAATAAACTGAAATATGTTGCTTTTTATAACCAGAAATAGCAGCTGCAGTAAATATGTGGATCAGTGCTACATTGATCGAGGGGAGGGGGGATGGTGGACCAACTTAAATGCCCGCTAACGACCGGCCGTTCTGTGATTCTCCAGAACACACGTATGGCCAGTCCGCCCCTGTTCCCAATGAATACAAGAGATAGAAGCTGTAGTTCCAGTAGAGTAGAATAACGCGTTGCATTCAGTATTTTTTCTCTAAGTATAGTACTCTCTTTTGGCCATTAGAGGGTATGATGTTCCCGCTCAACATAACTGAGGCGCCCCGCGCAGGCTCCGCCCTCGCTGTGATGCTGTACGCGGAAGGAAAACAGGTACGCTACCCCCGCGCTACACTAACCGACGTCACGCTGCTGCCGTCAGTGGATTTTATGAATTAAAAATCATTTCTGCGGATAGTGTCCTCCTCAGCCGGCGGATAGAGATGTCTGCTCGTCCCGCAGAAGATTTGGTGAAACAGTGGGAGAGGTTAGAGCTGTTCTGGTCTAATATTCATTACACTACTGCTGTACAACTCAATGGAACTTATCCCACTTGTTATCATTGGCTAAGTATTAGCTTGATATGAAGCAGTGCTCCGTGTGTGCTGACAGAAGGTTATTCATTGTTCTCTGTCTCTATGGAGTAATGCCACCAGTCCTCAGCAGCACTGATGTGTGAGGTTGTAATGAGAAGGCTAGTGATTCACTATTAAGTCGTGTGTGTGTGTGTGTGTGTGTGTGTGTGTGTGTGTGTGTGTGTGTGTGTGTGTGTGTGTGTGTGTGTGTGTGTGTGTGTGTGTGTGTGTGTGTGTGTGTGTGTGTGTGTGTGTGTGTGTGTGTGTGTGTGTGTGTGTGTGTGTGTGTGTGTGTGTGTTATTTAAGAACTTTAGATTATGTTAGATTCACATTTTACTTAAAGTGTACATTACAGCAGCTTGTAGACAGGGCATCATATATAAATCAAAAATAGAAAACAACATTTCAAATTAAATGGAAAACACCATTTAAAAGTAACATATATACATATAATCAGTAAACAAGCACATAAACAGTGAAATATCTATATATAGGGTAACTTTATCAAATACACATTATAAATATACAAACATAAGTGAGTTATAGATCAATTACAAACAGAAGATAAACATTTGATACTAAATATAAATGATGGCTGCACAATTAATTAATAATGAATGCATTTTTTTGGTACAGATCCTATTAAAAATATATACCTATTATCATTTGAATGTATATTTTAAGGTGATTTGGCTAATGTTAAAAAAATTATAAATATTTCCAATACGGTGACCTTATATGTAATTGGGTAATACTGTGTGTGCTCCATTGCAATATTGCACAAAACAACTTATTCTGCTTTGTGGAGATCTGAGGAGACAATAACAAATCAAATGTTGATGCTACAGAAAACCGCTAATGGAATTCATAAGAGACCTGATTACCATGAGTCAACCAACATATAATTTATCAGCTTACATGCTCTCAAGTTGAAAGATTTTGTGGAATTTGTATGTGTCACGATTACTTTTTTAAGTAAACAACTGATGCTTTCAAACTATCCAGAAGTGAAGAACTTGTTTAGGTTTAAAGACGTGGTGTGCAGTATAAGGAATTCAGTTGTGAATAGGGATGGGTATCGTTAAGGTTTTAACGATACTACTACTTTTATCGATACCGCTTATCGGTCCGGTATTTTAACGATACTTTTATCGGTTCTTTTGGAGAAAAAAATAAGGTAACCAAACTAAACAAATTGTGAACAAAACTAACATTGCTTTTTATTCAAATTAAATACATAATATTTCACATCAAAAGAAACAACAACGTTATAACAAATCTTATTAATTAATCTGATGACAGAACTGTAAACAGAATAGCTGAAACTTTAACAAACTAACTAACTCAGTTACCTCTAATCATGAACCCATATTTGTATAATTGAGTTAACTCTGTGTGTTGCTGCTAGCATATCAAAAGCCCAAAGTGCCACTATTGGCCCGTTTAAAACGCCCATTTTTCGCGTGTAAAAAACGGGCGTTTTTTTATATGATAATGAGCCCCACCTTCTGTTTTGCATAGCCAGTACATTTAAAGTGTGTGCAACCAATCAGTGAAGAGTTAAGCCAGACTAAAGCAATCCGTTGTCGAAAAGTTCCTGTAACCTACCCCTACCCCATTGTGAGATTTATATATATATATAGATAGATAGATAGATAGATAGAAAACGGAAAATAGAAACTAGAAACGGAGTTGGCGACACTAAAACTGCAATATAATGTTTATGTAGCAATAATACACATGATATTTTTTACATGTCTCCAGTACCGATAAAAAGACCAATAACGTCGGAGCTTAACGGTACCACAGTCTTTAATAAAGCTTTGAATCTTTTAGGCCCAAAATACATTTCTGACCTCCTGCTAAATTATGAACCATCCAGATCCCTCAGGTCTTCAGGGACTGATCAGCTTTCTGTCCCCAGAGTCAGAGCTAAACATGGTCAAGCAGCGTTCAGTTATTATGCTCCAAATATCTGGAACAAACTACCAGAAACCTGCAGGTCCGCTGCAACTCTGACTACTTTTAAATCCAGACTAAAAACTTTTCTTCCTGCTTTTAATTGAACTATTCACATCTTAAACTGCACTGTAACATTAATCCATGTATTTTTTATTTTAATGATTATTTTATAATCTTTTCTTTTTAATGACTGATTTTAAATGCCATTTTCTTAATGTCTTCCATTTTTTGTAAAGCACTTTGAATTGCCTTGTGTTGAAAGGTGCTATATAAATAAACTTGCCTTGCCTTGCCTAATAATTCAGCCCCGGGGCCCGTTTAATACCGGGGCTCGGTACCCATCCCTAGTTGTGAAATAGTTTAACATTTGTATTTAATTAGTTTGGGACTCTTGAGTGTATATTTAATAGACATATCATTTATTTTGTTTCTTTTTAATATTTCCAGAGTTTACATTTAAAGAGAATTGTACAAAATAATGACTCTAAAAAGGTTAGGTAGGCTATAATAAACTTTACACCATAAAGCGGCTTTTTCATTACAACAAAATAATTATTTTTTTGTGTATTTATCATCTTTTTAGTTTTATAAGTTAATATGACCAAAATAAACTGTAAAGCTTCTGTGATCATAAAATTAAACATTTGGGATAAAACTCTTGAAGTTGAAACAATTAGTCAGAAACTCACCAAACACTGGTTCCAACTTTGTTTTTGTATTTCGTTTTTTTAAAGAAATATCATTATTCTACATTATACTGTGGCACTGGGTATATTCTTCTTCTACATTTGTCACATTATCACTGAAATGAATACATCTTCAGCAGTATTGTAAGACAGAAAAATGTGATTAAGTTGTCCACAAATTAAAATTCATGTCTACCCAATCTGTCCATTTGCATTGGTGTGAGTGTTGTCCCTGCTTGTTGCAGCGAGCAGGCCCTCCTCAGGCAGCAGGTGGTGGAGGGGGACACCGAGGACTGGCAGAGGGCTCCGGACTTCTCTGGCCTGCAGAGGGTGGGGGGGGTGGACCTGTCCTTCATCAAAGGGGACGATGTGAACGCCTGTGCCCAGCTCGTGGTGCTCAGCTACCCCGACCTGCAGGTGAGCTGTCCCCTCACTGACTAACAGAGGAGGGAAGTAACTAAGTACATTTACTCAAGTACTGTACTTAAATACAAATGATAGGTACTGTACTTGTCCTTTAACCTGAGTATTTTCATTTAATGCTGCTTTATTCTTCTACTCCACTACATTTAAAAGGGGATTCATGTCATGTTACTGCACTACAAATAACAGCTTAAAGGTGACCTATCATGCAAAATGCACTTTTGTACGTCTTTTATACATGAATATGTGTCCCCGGTGTTCCAGGGAACTCACCAAGTGTCAGAAAACACAACCCTCTCTATTTTCCTCCATACTCAAATCTCTTAAAAAGGGGCTGCAACGGATCTGATACAGACTGATCCAGATTTGAACACTTCTATGATGTCACAGAAGTGGCGCTACGGCTATTGGGCCAACTCCACCAATCAGGAGGAGACAGCCACGGACATTGCCGTTCGAAAGCGCTGGAGACGCTGTAGTACATATGCCAGGCCTGTAGATGGTGCTGTTCTCACAGAATCAGCCCATTCAAAGTAAGGTTTAAATTGAGCGAAATGAGGAATGGCTAAAATGCATGATCTGTTTGGTATTTAGAAAAATAAAAAGTATAAATATGCCTTATAGGTATGGTCCTACACTATATTATTCAAATATAGCATGATAGGTCCACTTTAAGCTACTTTAAACTAAAGCATCTCTAAAAATGAAACTAGTGGACTAACTCTTTAAGTCACTAAAGAGACAACTTATTTAAATATTTTACAAAAAGTCAATCAGAACTTTGTTTTTCTACAACAGCAAAATGCTACAATATTATCTAGAAAAGTCACATATATAAATATAGTCATATACACAGATAAAGGCAATTTTTCTGCACTATGATTACTTTCACTTTTTATACTTTAAGTACATTTAGCTGATACTACTTTTTTAACTTTACTTAAATACGATTTTGAATGGAGGAGTTTTACTTAAGAAGAGCATCTTAATCCTTCTTCCACCACTGGTTAATACCACACACTGTATTTAAAAGGTTGCTCCACATAAACTCAGGAATCTGTGAGCTCTGGTGACCTCTAGTGGTGACAGGCGGGATGTCTGATAGGTCTGTTGTCCGGTGCCTTGCTCAAGGGCACCACGACAGGGCAGGAGGTGAACTGGGACCTCTCCAAGTAGCAGTCCACACTCCATATTTATGTCTGGTCGGGGACTTGAACCGGCAACCCTACGGCTCAGAGTCCAAGCCCCTACTGACTGAGCCACTGCCAGACAACCTGCTTTCACCTGATGTGAACCTACATTCACATCACATATTTAACATGAATAATGACAGATGACAATATATATGATGTATTTTATACTTTGCACTCAGAACCTTTGCTGATTTCGATATAATCTACCCCTTCTAAAAACTGTACAGCCCTTTCCCTTTTATCTTAGAACACAGACATATTGTAAACAAATATGTGGGGGTCCGAGCACCGCAGCGGAAACGTGTAGGCACAATGGCAAATCATTGACCCTTAGGCTGGCAATTTAAAAACACTTTTTAATTTTTAGCAAGTTAAAATAGATGGATGGATGAATAGATGGATGAATAGATGGATGGATGGATGAATATATGGATGGATGGATGGATGAATAGATGATGGATGGATTGATGGATTGATGATGGATGGATGGATGAATAGATGGCTGGATTGATGGATTAATGAATGATGGATGGATGGATGAATAGAAGGATGGATGGATTGATGATGGATGGATGAATAGAAGGATGGATAGATTGATGGATGGATGGATGGATGGATGAATATGTGGAATGATGGATGGATGAACGACGGATGGATGGATGGATTGATTGATGCATGGATGGATGGATTGATGATGGATGGATGGATGGATTGATGATGGATGGATGGATGGATGGATTGATGGACGGATGGATGGATTGATGATGGATGGATTGATGATGGCTGGATTGATGGATGGATGGATTGATGGATGGATTAATTAATGATGGATGGATGAATAGAAGGATGATAGATGGATGGATGGATTGAGGATGGATGGATGAATAGACGGATGGATGGATTGATGATCGATGGATAGATTGATGATGGATTGATGGATGGATTGATGATGGATGGATGGATGGATGGATTGATGATGGATGGATTGATGATGGATGGATGGATTGATGATGGATGGATTGATGATGGATGGATTGATGATGGATGGGTGAATAGATGGCTGGATTGATGGATGGATGGATTGATGATGGATGGATGAATAGATGGACATCCTTCACCCACATGCCCCACCCCGGAACCTGCGGTCTTCAGACTCTGGCCTGCTTACCACCCCCCGCACCAAACTGCGAACCTTTGGGGAAATAGCCTTCAGCGTGGCAGCCCCCACCCTCTGGAACGCTCTCCCTACGGAGATCCGCAACATCCCCACGCTTGACGCCTTTTAAAAGGGCCCTCAAGACCCATCTGTTCACCAAGGCCTTTGGCCCCTAATCTATTTGTTGTTTTTGTCTGTCTGACTGGTTGTCTGATTGCCTTTTGTTTTGTTATGTTTGTTTTGCCCTGTTCTTCCTTGAAAAGCGACCTTCGGTCTCATGAAAGGCGCTATATAAATCTAAGCTATTGTTATTATGCCTGGATGGATGGATGGATGGATTGATGATGGATGGATGAATAGATGGATGGATTGATGGATGGATGGATTGATGATGGATGGATGGATTGATGATGGATGGATGAATGGATGGATGCTTTATTTATCCCATATTGGGAAATTATTTTGTCGCAGCAGCAGTATAACATATTTAAAAGATACAATAAGGTAAAAATATAATAAAATAAAAATTAACATTAGCAGCAAGTATACACATTCACAATAGAAAGGACATATACCACTAGACTAGAGTATCTAAATAATACATAATATAACGGAAATATTGAATAAATTGCATACTCTACAATATACAATCCCATTAAGCTAAATACATATATAGAAATATACTACAGAAACATATTAGCATTGTATTATATATATATTTCAATTTTGAAAAGTAGCTATTGTGCAAATTGTTGTGGGTTATAAAAAAGGAGACACTATACAAGCTATGGTAATTCATATTATATTTAATTATAAAATGAAGTTGGATATGAACAAATTATTTGCCCTACACCCAAAGAGTGATACAGGAACCAGTCAGTCACCCTCTCTGAGAAGACAAAGGTCAAGGGTCGAATCTCCATTCAGCCTGTTCATTTCTGCCTGCATTCATATTCAAAGTGTATTTTTCTGATTTGATCCTATTTTTCTTCAATTTTGTATTTATGCTTCTGGGAAAACATACTTAACATTAAACCGTATGCTGTGAAAAACTTTCAGAATGTAAGATTTCCCAACCCTCTATGGCATGCCTTTTTATTTTGGGAGGAAAAAAAGGTTTCACCATGTGTTTTAGGAGCTTAGGGGTCCCTGATATTATATCGATTAAAATATGTGACCCCCCCACACCCCTCAACCAGGTGTTGACAACACTGTGCTACGAGGGTATTGAAACACCAAGGATTTCTACAATTCAGAAGAAATAGAAAAGACAAACTCTATATGAATTCAAAAGGTTTTCTGTGTGTGTGTGTGTGTGTGTGTGTGTGTGTGTGTGTGTGTGTGTGTGTGTGTGTGTGTGTGTGTGTGTGTGTGTGTGTGTGTGTGTGTGTGTGTGTGTGTGTGTGTGTGTGTGTGTGTGTGTGTGTGTGTGTGTGTGTGTGTGTGTGTGTGTGTGTGTGTGTGTGTGTGTGTGTGTGTGTGTGTGTGTGTGTGTGTGTGTGTCAATCTTGACCTTCACTATCCTCACTGTCAGACGGAATAGCCCTAACAGCCTGATCGTGTCCCTTCTGCCCATAACATGTTTTGGTGTCCATTTCCTGTAAATGTCAGTAGATGGTAAAGTAAAAACATTGATTAGGTTTATCATTTTACAACTGAGCACATTTGCACACTTGTATGATATTGCCTGGAAAAAAGTGGTCAAGTGGCACAGTGTTGCCCTGAGGCAACGAACAAAAAAACATAGTTTTAGCTAATTAATAAATACATAATAAGTCTTTAAACAATCAAATATACTTCTTTACGTATTCATGCACATGCATGTATTTTTTGTTTTAAGTTGTGTACATTTCTAATATGTTAAATTTTTTAATTTATCTTACCAAGTGGTGGTGTCGTTACATAATAGCCTCATCCCAATACCCCTCCTCGACTCCTCCTTTCCCTCACTCGTGTCCCTTCCTTGCATCTTAGCTCCGCCTCCGTAAGATGCGAGCAAGAGACACGAGGAGGTGACGCAAGGACAGAGGAGTCCTCAGGTATTAATTGGGATGTCCTCGTTCACTCAAACGTCACTTTTAAACGACGTCTGTCAATGATGACATGTGCACAGCTGTATCCCCTCTCATCGGGCTTAACTGAATAACCTTTTATAACCGGCCCATTTCTGGTTAAATATGTATTTAAATTAATGAATCTTTCTCTTGTTAGTCAAGGAATTCAATGTCAATTTGGTCCTGCTTTTGTGTTCTGTTTTGGTGTAAAATGTAGCCTACATTTAAATAAAACTATAATTATAGTAATGTGAAAGCCTTTTAGAAATGAATTGCACATAATAATTCCCCCGGAGCTGTGAGCACTTATACATTTATGTGACGCTTTTCCACTCATCTTCCAGTTGTCGGTTTTCCTCTGTTGAAATCGACCAGCTGTGAAGGTGGGGGCGGGGCTTTTATACGCGAGTAGTGAAAACACTTCCGCGTAGTCTGCTCGCGTGTATCCTCCCTTTCGTCTCCTCCCGCACCCCTCCTCGACTCCTCCGTGTGCATTTTAGCTATTGGGACGTCCTTCAACATGGCGTGTCTTGATCGATTTCCGGGTCAAGTCCCGGAGGAGGGGAAGAGAGGAGTCGAGGAGGGGTATTGGGATGAGGCTGATGTGTTCGGGGTACACAGTAGCCTCATCCCAATACCCCGTAAGCATCACATAAATGTATAAGTGCTCACAGCTCCGTGGGAATTATTATGTGCAATTCATTTCTAAAAGGCTTTCACATTACTATAATTATATTTTTATTTAAATGTAGGCTACATTTTACACCAAAACAGAACACAAAAGCAGGACCAACCATCATACATTGAATTCCTTGACTAACAAGAGAAAGATTAATTCATTTAAATTAATATTTAACCAGAAATGGGCCGGTTCTAAGGGGTTATTCAGTTAAGCCCGATGAGAGGGGATACAGCTGTGCACATGTCATCATTAACAGACGTCGTTTAAAAGTGACGTTTGAGTGAACGAGGATATCCCAATTAATACCTGAGGACTCCTCTGTCCTCGCGTCACCTCCTCGTGTCTCTCGCTCGCATCTTACGGAGGCGGAGCTAAGACGCAAGGAAGGGAAGCGAGTGAGGGAAAGGAGGAGTTGAGGAGGGGTATTGGGATAAGGCTGATGTGTTCGGGGTCCGTCTCTTACCAGTGACGTCACGCATTGTGATTGGCTGTACGGTAATTTACCCATGCTGTCTAGAGCAGTGGTTCTCAACTGGTGGGTCGCGACCCAAAAGTGGGTCGCGGACCCATTTTGAGTGGGTCGCAGATGTCAGTGAAAAAAAAGAAAATTGAAAAAAAGAAATTCCTGTTTTTTGGGGAGAAAGTCAAACTTTTATTTTGAAGGCCCGATTTTCTAACGCTTTGCATGCGGTAGGCATTGCACTGAAAGTACCGGAGACCATAAACGGTTTTGAAAACTTCTGTCACGTAGTGATCTTTTTCTCAATAAAACACCTTTGCTAATGTTTTTTCGAGTCTTCTGGCCTATCAGAATCAAGATTGTAGCCGGAAGTCCCCACGGAGAATAACTTTGCGGTATAACTATTCTTCATACATCCATGGGTACAACTTCAGATAAAAATGAACACGTAATGAAATATGACCCCCGGTTTGATGATTGACAGGTCACAGAACAATGGGAGCTATCTACCCTTACCCACAATTTAAACTATTTCACACAGACTATCTCCTCTTTGCTGTTCTCTGTGTGTGGAGCAGCAAGTTCAGCTGTCAGAACAAAGTGAAAAACAAACAATGGCATAAAATATTATTAATATGTCGTAATACATCTATTTATTTTCTTCTCAGAGTGTACCAGAATGGGTAGTTTATATGTTAGTATTTCAAAAAATCTCCTGTGGGTGAATCCCCCCAGACTCCCCTTCTGGGGTTAGTTTTTTTTGTGCCTTTTTATGTTATACAGTTCAGCTTTGATTCCATCATCTCATTAAACCTTATTTAAAAGCATTCTTTTGTTCTGTGAAGGGATATAAGGGATATATGCACTGTACTTCACTTTAATTAATATTGTATGCTGCAAAGCGTATATTACTGCAGGATTTTTTGTTGAAAAGATTTGAGTGGTTCAAAATTTCGGGTCGCGATCTATTGACGAAGGAAAAAGTGGGTCCCGAGGCCTGACCAGTTGAGAACCACTGCTCTATGGCATACTGTTGCCCTCAGGCAACAAACCACTTTTTTCGACCTCACACTGGCCCTCTAAATATTTGCAAGCATCGACGCGGCGTTACGTCACAGCATCAACCTGGTGTTACATCCCTATGGTTACATCACTGCCTCACGCGGCACACCCGAGAAATCTGAATCTGACAAGCGAAATACTGTCCTTTTAAACGCTGCAAAATATACAATATAATAGTGCTTCTTTGTCAATATGACTGACGACCACACTTATGCAGTGCTGAGGTAATGTTAATTCATCATTTAATATTAATTCCTGATGGATATAAGAGGGATACATTAGCAAACATCTGTATATATCTAGGTATCATTAAATAATGCTGTCAGATAAATGAAGTACACAGTAATAGTCAAGGTTACATTCAATATTCTGCACTTACACCAGCTGATAAGATATTTAAAACGTCTTTTGTTTGTCCTGAAAATGACATTTGAGGATACACACAGGCATAGATGATAGGGCATAGATGATAAAACGCCAGTAATACAATCTCAGGATTCTTCGATATGGCTTTGATTACAGGATCGTTTACTTTCAGTCAACAAATCCTTTGGAAAGGCAAAAAACAACTATTCAATATCCTGCTTTAACGCGACCGCTATAAACTGCCGAAGATGAAGTCTATGACGCTATCGCGTAGAGCTACATCGACCCTTGCGTAATGCGGAAGTGGGCGTTGTTAAATCTAAACTGGGTTGGAAAAACGATAGACGCGTTCGGCGTACACGATGTGTTCGGGGTCCGTCTCTTACCAATGACGTCACGCATTGTACGCATTGTGATTGGCTGTACGGTAATTTACCCAGGGGTGCTCGGGGGCAAATCACATCTACAGATCATGACGAACCAAATTGAATTATTCCTTTTCTCCTAGCGTGTGAAAATCTTTGTGAAAAACATGTTAAAAAAACATTAAAACGGAGCAATGGCTGTACGCCATTGGCTGTACGGCAACTCAAGAGGACCATCATACACGGTCAAATTCCGAACATTTAAACATAGCCTACACTTCATTCTTTACTTTGTCCGTTATTATATGTAGAAGATGAACTACCTCTCTGAAAGTTCCCAATGTGTTCATTTTGATGGGCTGTCTTCTGAGTGGTTAAACATCACTAATGATTTTCTGACTTCTGACTGCTTTGGATATATAATTACACCACAATAAGGTTTTACTATCACAGTGCACTGAGATTTGTGACAAACTGTAAAGCACTTACGCATCACTGTACACTGTAAACCAGGGTTCCCCAGACTACGGCCCGCGGGCCGCATACGGCCCGCCACGCCCCTTTGACCGGCCCTCCACCTCTCTGCACCTCACCATTTGAACTGGCCCAAAGAAGAAAAAGAAAAAAATTATAAAATATTTTATTTTAGTTGTCCAACTTGTTTTGTGAAATAATAACATGACTCTCCAAACGAGGGCGGTAATCGCTGTTCATTCCGTCACCTGAGATTAGAACTCGAGGCCGTCAGTATGTAGTGGCCAGAGCGGCTCTGGTAGTGGCCATGAGCCAAACAGTGGAACTGTCAATCAGATCGCCAGCGCCTCTATCACGCTTTAAAAGCAACGTTATGTAACGTTCTGGTTGACATCTGTTACATTTGCATCTTGTTTTTTTAACACTAAAATATTTTTTGATTAACCATTTATATTTTATATAATTTAATATGTGTGTCTGTATTATTTATATGACGTATGTTTATGACCGAATTTCCGCCACCTTACAAGCTGATCGAAGTCATGCGCAGAAAATATTATGCTACAATTGAACAGCAGTGTAATGGCGTGCAGTAAAGTGAGGAAAATTGACAGAGAGTGTCGGGTTTTTAAAGAACAATGGACCAAGGATTATTTTTTTGTTCCATGGAAGGACCGTGCCATTTGTATTATATGTAAAGAAAATGTGGCCGTGTTTAAAGAATTCAACCTTCGCCGCCATCACGAAACCCGGCACAGAGAGTATGCTAGCTTGAGCGGGCTAGCGAGAGATGATAAGGTTCGGCGTCTGAAAGGCGGACTAGCTTTTCAACAGGATGCCTTCCTTCGTCAATCCCGGGTCAACCTGGCTGCTGTCCGAGCTAGCTACAAAGTAGCTAACCTACTGGCTACCCACGGCAAGCCGTTCACAGACGGAGAATTCGGGAAGGCCATGATGCTGGCTGTGGCCGAGGAGGTGTGTCCCGAGAAGACAGATGCCTTCCGTGGGGTGAGTCTCTCAGCACAAACGATGACGAGACAAATTGAGGAGATGGGGGGAAACGTGTTTGACCAACTGAGAGAGAGAGCCGCAGAATTCAAGTGTTTTGCTTTAGCCATGGATGAAAGTAATGACGTACAGGACACGGCACAACTGTTGATTTTTATTCGTGGAGTCAACACACGTTTTTAAGTGTCAGAGGAGCTGGCATCACTGAGAAGCCTAAAAGGCACAACAACTGGAGAAGACATTTTTGTCGAAGTGTGCAAAACAATGGGCGAACTTGGTCTGCAATGGGCTAATTTTGCCAGTGTCACTACAGATGGTGCGCCTAGCATGGTCGGATCTACGAGGCGTCTAGTAGGGCGCTTGAACGGCGAGTTCGAGGAACGAGGTCTCGCCCCACCGATTCAAGTCCACTGCCTGATTCACCAGCAAGCGCTGTGCTGCAAAGTTTTGAAGTGGGCGTCTGTGATGAAGGTGGTTGTGCACTGTGTCAACTACATCCGGAAAAATGGGCTGAAACTCAGGCAGTTCCAGGCCTTTCTCTCCGAGCTGGGGTCTGCTCACCAGGATGTGCTGTACTACACCGAAATCGGGTGGTTAAGTCGAGGCAAAGTATTGCGCCGTGTCTACGACCTGCTGCCCGAAATCAACACCTTCCTCCAGTCTAAAGGTGAAACGGTACGGGAGCTGACCGACCCGGAGTGGAAATGGGACCTCGCGTTTTTAACTGATGTGACTGAACTGTTGAACCACCTCAACCTACAGCTCCAAGGCAAAGGGAATCTCATCAGCGACATGTATTCCCACATAAAAGCATTCGAGGTCAAACTGCAGCTCCTTGTGCGACAGGTCCAAAAGCTGGACTTCACACATCTCCCTGCCACCCAAAGCTACTGCGCCGAGAAACCAGCCGCCCCTTTCCCAGTCGCGAAGTGCAAAGATGCCCTGGAGATGCTGCAGCGAGAGTTCAGTGTGCGCTTCCGCGAGCTTCATGTCAACAACAAAGACATAAGTCTGTTCCAGAACCCCTTTGCTGCTGACATTGACGACGCACTTCCCTCTCTTCAGTTTGAACTAGCCGAGCTGCAGAATTGTGATGTCCTTAAAGACGCATTCAAGCCTGACCACCTCCTTGAGTTCTATGCTGAGCTACCAGAGGGCACTTACCCAAACATTAAACAACATGCTCTGAAGATGTGTACCGTTTTTGGCAGCACCTACACCTGCGAGCAGACGTTTTCCCGCATGAAGCAAATAAAAAATCCAACGAGGAACAGACTCTCAGATGAACATTTGCATCAAACTTTGAGACTTGCAACCACTAGGCTACACCCAGACATCGGACTTCTCACCAGCCAGAAGCAAGCACACAGTTCACACTGATATGGTAAATATACTGATTTTAACTATTACAATTTTATATGGCTGTAAACATGAACTATGATTTTTTGATGAAATATGATTAATGTTTTTAATGAATTTTAATGAATAATGCTACACTGTATTTGTAAAATCACATCACAAGGAACAACAGGCAGCATATTTATGTAATTTACTGAATGTCTCCAATGTCATCCCTTTATGCCAGGTTTCCAGGCAGCAAGAGAGGGGACTGCAACTGCTGACCTCAAAGATCACTGCCCATCCATCCTTCCTTCCACCCTGGCTACAAGTACCAATTCAGTTCACCTACTGCACATATTGCTGACTTCCCATTCTGTTACTCTCTTCTAGTTTAACCTGCCGAGGGTTTACTGCTCAGTCTCTCCTCCCAATCTCTTCTCTCAGCATCTGCCTCTCCATCGTTGTCTCTCTCTCTCCCTCTCTCTCCTCTCTCTCCTCTCTCTCCTCTTTCTCCTCTTTATGCACTGCCCCTCATCTCAATCTCCTATTTCAAAGGGATGATAATTGTGCTGTAAAAGTGTTTGGGTGCTCATTGCATTTTCACCTTGAACAAAACAAATCTCACCTGAATATACAAATAAGAGTTGGTTAGTTGATATATTGTTCACCAGGTTTCTTGTCTTGATGATTTCTCATCTCACTGTAATATAGGCCTACCATTTCTATTGTATCACTCATAAACTGTCAATCACCATGTTTTTCTAACCTTTCCTTGCTATTTTTACATGGTTGTTATTAGAAAATAAAAGGAATACCTGTGGTATTTCAAATTGAAAAACATGTGAAGTACTCACTTCTTTTGCAAATCACTTGTAATGATGAACTATTTTGTGCTAGAAATTATGGCTATAACAGGCAGTGGCCTAGTATACAGCCCACATGATCGATCCCGGCCCCTCATCACAGTCAGGAACGATAATGTGGCCCCCAGAGAAAAAAGTTTGGGGACCCCTGCTGTAAACCAAGGCGGTTTTGCCATCACTTACTGTACTGAGGCTCAGTCACTGGTACATTTTCATTTACAAAGCCATGTTGGATAAAGTACCATCTTATATCTGCTCCCTGATCTCTCGGCAAATTGAAAGTACTTATTGCCTGAGATCTCATGCTGTGGTTTTATTAAATGTGCCAAGTGCTAGGACTGTCTTAGGGAAGAAAGCTTTTAGATGTGCAGCTCCACTAACTTGGAACAGTCTGCAAAAAGAATGTAAAATTACCAAGCTGGTTTTAAAGCTCGGTTGAATGCTCCGCAGTCAGATGCTGTTGCTACCTGTACATGTGGATAGATATGTAATTGTAATCCCTGTAATTTTTGCTGTATGATGTCATTTTGTTGTTCTGTTGTTTATGTTTTTATGTCTTCATGTGGAACCTACTGCTGCAGGTCTCCCTTGAAAAATAGATCATTGATCTCAATGGGATTTTACCTGGATAAATAAAGGTTTTGAATTGAATGTCAAGCATTAACTCCAAGTCAATCAAATGCATAAACTGGAGAATAATTATTTACAAGTGTTACAGAAAACATATCCAAGTGTAACAAACATCCAGTATTAACCTTACTGTTTTTACTAACAGTAACCAACTAATAATTTTCATAAAGTGCATATTTATTCCAAACTCACAATATATATATATATATATATATATATATATATATATGTAATAAAACATAATGCACAATGGTACACAGTATCCAAACTCTTTAGGCACGGGTCAGAGGCATTCATATAAAGCACCAGAATCCAATACTGGTAAAAACGTTACAGAGATCAAATGTTTCCTTGTCTGAAAGGAGAAACCTAATTTTAAAACAACATTTTCAGTGTGTGACTTGAAAGATAAGTTCTGATCAATAATAAAACCTAGATATGTGTATGTAGTGACCCTTTCAATGTCAATGTCAGTCCCTTGAACAGTACAAATGTTGGGGAGAGCAGAAGTTAACTTTTTGCCATTTGAGAATATCATGAGTTTGGAGTTGTCTGCATTTAATACTAACTTGAGTTGAGATAAATGGGATGGAATAACATCAAAGGCAGACTGGAGGGAATCAAGACTTTGCTCTATAGAAGAGGATGAACAATAAATAACAGTATCATCTGCATAAAAAGGGAAAGCAGCATTTGAAAAATTATTTGAGATTATTTACATATATGGTGAAATTATTGGTCCTAATATGGAACCTTGGCGCACACCCTTTCAAATCAAATCAATCAAATCAAGTTTTATTTATATAGCACAGTGGTTCTCAACTTGTGGTACGCGTACCACTGGTTGTACGCCAGCTCCCGCTAGTGGTACGTGGAGGAATCTGACATATAAAAAAATATATATATATTAATAAAAAATTTTTTTTTACATTTTATTCAAAAGTGGGGTAGGTAATTTTGGAGAAACCAGCTCGAGTGAGCTACAATTTGAAAATACACAACCGGAAAAAATATGCCACTTCCTTACAGAGCCTTCCACAAATGACATTGTTTTATGGATTTTTTGTCAAAGCACTTGAGATATTCATTGCTATCGGGATGTTAAGAGCATTCCATGGAATATAACAAAAATTGTATCTCGAGCCGGTTTCTCAAACGTACCTACCCCACCTTTAACCTTTACACATAACACAGACATATAAAATACAGGAAACACAACTAAGTAAACAAAAAGACGAAAAGCAGTCACTACATTGTGCACATTTGGGACATTAAGGTACACTATTATTACTGCAAGAGCAGCTGATGGTAAGGACCTCAGACAACTTCAATTTAAAACAGGCTATAGGGACAAGTGCCATCAGTTTGAGGCTTGATTGAATAACATTAATTAAAAAATAAATCATACTATCAAAATACTACAACGAATGACAATAAGCTTGAGACAATTGAAACTGTGGTTTAAATTAGTTCTAATAGGCTATTGCTGTTTTTAGATTTAGAAACAAAAACATTTATTTTATTTTATTTTTGGCGTTGCTAATTACGACCTTACTACCCACTAACGTTGCAAGCAAGCTAAAGAAAGAAGAAAGCTGAATGATGTTAAAAACGTGTCTCAAAACGGGAGGTATTCGGAAGAGAGGTACAGAGGAGAATATTACCAGCGAAAGTGAACAAGTGAATGAGGAGGAGGACAGTCATCAACCGAGCACAAGCGCAGGCTCCGCCAGCAACACAAAAGTGATATGCACAGCCGCTGTGATGGAGGAGAGAAGTGACTCAGGAAGAAGGCATTTGCTCAAATAATGGAGAGAAGGCTGTGACCGAGGTCAAAAGCTGAAAAAGCACACACTTGTCCTTAATTGTTGTCTTTTTTCTTTTCTTTTTTACTTTGCCACCACAGAAATGGCAATAGCAAACATCAGCAGACTGAAGATGAGCTATTAGCCCTTAGGCTCATCTGCTCCTGGAGACTTCATTATTATTGTGGAACTGAATTCCCAATAGGATATTTTCTGTTACGATGTAGGTTGTTGCAGGAGGCCTACATTCAAACTTTGGTATAGGTCCAGGAAATGACGTGTGTACAGTTGACATTTGTTGTGTGAGAATAAGTTATTATTTAGTTCTTTATATTCTCACTTGTGGAGAGCGAGAGAGCGAGAGAGCGAGAGCGCGGGGAGGGAGCGAGAGCGAGAGCGCGAGAGAGGGAGCGAGAGCGCGCGCGCGAGAGAGAGAGAGCTAGAGCGCGAGAGCGCGAGAGAGAGAGCGAGAGAGCGCGAGAGAGAGAGAGCGCGAGAGAGGGAGCGAGAGCGCGAGAGAGGGAGCGAGAGCGCGCGAGAGAGAGAGAGAGCTAGAGCGAGAGCTAGAGAGAGAGAGAGAGAGAGAGAGAGAGAGAGAGAGAGAGAGAGAGAGAGAGAGAGAGAGAGAGAGAGAGAGAGAGAGAGAATACTTGCCTCCGAGTCCTGCATGGACTATTTTCTCAGGTGGTACTTGGTGTAAAAAGGTTGAGAACCACTGATATAGCACATTTATAAACGATTTTTGGACTAGCCAAAGTGCTGTACAAATAATAAAAATACCCTACAGTAAAGACATTTTACAGCTAATACAACAGCAGTTTGTTCAGAATATCAGTATGAGAAGAAAACGACACCCTCTGTCCTTAGACCCTCACATCGTACAAGGAAAAACTTCAAGAGAAAACCCAAAGTTTAAAGGGAAAAATGGGAGAAACCTCGGGGAGAGCAACAGAAGAGGGATCCCTCTCCCAGGACGGACAGACGTGCAATAGATGCCGTGTGTAAATCGAAGAGATAATACATTTCACAACATAGGTAGACCGAATGTTAGGAAATGCATGCGTCTATAATAAGAGGATGCGGGACCACAGCAAGAGGATCAGCCTCGACTCAAGATCGCGGCGTCGATATAGACACAAAAGAAGAAAAATTTGGCTGGGTTCATCGGAACATGAGAATACACAGATACAGACAGACAGAAGGAAGAACAAGCACTCCCGTTGGAGTGATTTTTTTTAAATATTGAAGTTAAATGCATCAATCTGGTGCACTTTGAGAGCAAAATGAAGAGATATATGGATACCTCTCAACATCCATATGAAACAACTGTAAACAGATTTATTTTGTCTATATGGATTCGATTGCTGCACATTATCCCTTACTTAATAAATACTTTTTTTGATAATCTATTATATAGAAAAGTATATCATATTGATATATAATATATAATTTATTGATAATATATAATATAATCAAATATAACAATCAAAACGAAATAAGTAGTATTAAGTATTAGGGCTAAGAAAATATTGTACATGTGAAATAGTTGTATGTATTGATTTAAATTGACATGCATACGCTAAGACAAATAGTCCGTTGTTACTGTTTGAACTAACGTACCAACGTTACTGAACATATTACATATTACCTACCATATTACGTTATATACTTCTTACCTTCGATTTCTCTTATTCTTCTCCTCATTCGTCTTTGTTTTTCTTCAAGTTTGTATTGTATTTCTTCAAGTTTTTATCTTGTTGGTCGAATGCACTTAAGCGTCAGCTAAATGCAATGTAATGTAATGATCAAAAAAACCCTCTATACTCTAGAGTCAGAGGGTTATTCAAGTGTATTCCCCTATTAAATGTATTGGTGAAGGGAAGTCTTCATCACTTTAAATTGCTTCTTTAGGACTCCTGATTGCTGCCCAGTGTTGGAAGAAGTAGTCATATCCTTTACTTAAGTAAAAGTACAAATACTATTGTCTTATAATACTCAACTTCAAGTGCAAGTTGGGATTTTAAAAATGATACTTAAGTAAAAGTAAAAAAGGATAAGCATCAACATATAATCAAAGTACAAAAACTACTCATTCTGCACAAAGGCTAATTTCAGAATAATATAAAGTACAGAAGTATTATCTGCTAAATGTACTTCAAGTATCAAAGTAAAAGTACTTGTTATGCTTAATAGATCTTTTCACAGTATTATATTATAATGATTATAATATTATCCCGTTTTTATACATGTAATAGCATATAATTGTTACATTTAGACCAAATATATTTACTGTGTAGATAAGTAGTACATTACTTCATTTACCATATATGATATGATATACAGTGGGGCAAAAAAGTATTTAGTCAGCCACCAATTGTGCAAGTTCTCCCACTTAAAAAGATGAGAGAGGCCTGTAATTTTCATCCTAGGTATACCTCAACTATGAGAGACAAAATGAGAAAAAAAAAATCCAGAAAATCGCATTGTCTGATGAAATTATGGTGGAAAATAAGTATTTGGTCACCTACAAACAAACAAGATTTCTGGCTCTCACAGACCTGTAACTTCTTCTTTAAGAGCCTCCTCTGTCCCCCAGTTGTTAACTGTATTAATGGCACCTGTTTGAACTCGTTATCAGTATAAAAGACACCTGTCCACAACCTCAAACAGTCACACTCCAAACTCCACTATGGCCAAGACCAAAGAGCTGTCAAAGGACACCAGAAACAAAATTGTAGACCTGAACCAGGCTGGGAAGACTGAATCTGCAATAGGTAAGCCGCATGGTGTGAAGAAATCAACTGTGGGAGCAATTATTAGAAAATGGAAGACATACAAGACCACTGATAATCTCCCTCGATCTGGGGCTCCACGCAAGATCTCACCCCGTGGGGTCAAAATGATCACAAGAACGGTGAGCAAAAATCCCAGAACCACGCGGGGGGACCTAGTCAATGACCTGCAGAGAGCTGGGACCAAAGTAACAAAGGCTACCATCAGTAACACACTACGCCGCCAGGGACTCAAATCCTGCAGTGCCAGACGTGTCCCCCTGCTTAAGCCAGTACATGTCCAGGCACGTCTGAAGTTTGCTAGAGAGCATTTAGATGATCCAGAAGAGGATTGGGAGAATGTCATATGGTCAGATGAAACCAAAATAGAACTTTTTGGTAAAAACTCAACTAGACGTATTTGGAGGAGAAAGAATGCTGAGTTGCATCCAAAGAACACCATACCTACTGTGAAACATGGGGGTGGAAACATCATGCTTTGGGGCTGTTCTTCTGCAAAGGGACCAGGACGACTGATCCGTGTAAAGGAAAGAATGAATGGGGCCATGTATCGTGAGATTTTGAGTGACAACCTCCTTCCATCAGCAAGGGCATTGAAGATGAAACGTGGCTGGGTCTTTCAGCATGACAATGATCCCAAACACACCGCCCGGGCAATGAAGGAGTGGCTTCATAAGAAGCATTTCAAGGTCCTGGAGTGGCCTAGCCAGTCTCCAGATCTCAACCCCATAGAAAATCTTTGGAGGGAGTTGAAAGTCCCTGTTGCCCAGCGACAGCCCCAAAACATCACTGCTCTAGAGAAGATCTGCATGGAGGAATGGGCCAAAATACCAGCAACAGTGTGTGAAAACCTTGTGAAGACTTACAGAAAACGTTTGGCCTCTGTCCTTGCCAACAAAGGGTATATAACAAAGTATTGAGATGAACTTTTGTTATTGACCAAATACTTATTTTCCACCATAATTTGCAAATAAATTCTTTAAAAATCAGACGATGTGATTTTCTGGATGTCTTTTCCTCATTTTGTCTCTCATAGTTGAGGTATACCGAGGATAAAAATTACAGGCCTCTCTCATCTTTTTAAGTGGGAGAACTTGCACAATTGGTGGCTGACTAAATACTTTTTTGCCCCCACTGTATGTGTTGAAATAAATGTAGTGGCATTAAATGGAAAGTAAAGAACGAATATGTCAGAAAAGTACTTAAGTACAATACTTGTGTAAATGTACTTAGTTACTTTACCCCACTGAGGAACAGACTTCAGGGAAATGACTCATACTTTCACAGAGGCTGACGGTTGGTGATTTCCAATTCACCTTAAACCATTCCAATAATTCCTGCTACGACCCTTCATCATGAACTTCTTTGATCTCTTGTTAGAAATATAGAATATATCAGCTTTAAATTAAACCTGCACTAAAAAAAAAAAAAGTAAAAATTTCAGTTTTTTCAGTGTGTTAACCATTTTCACATTCTTTTCCAGTTTTTTTTATTTAGTTAAAGTAGACCTATCATGCTATATTTGAATAATATAGTGTAGGACCATACCTATATAAGGCATATTTATACTTTTTATTTTTCAAAATACCAAACAGACCATGCATTTTAGCCATTCCTCATTTCGCTCAATTTAACACTGTCTTTGAATGGGCTGATTTTGTGAGAACAGCACCATCTACAGGCCTGGCATATGTACTACAGCGTCTCCAGCGCTTTCGAACGGCAATGTCCGTGGCTGTCTCCTCCTGATTGGTGGAGTTGGCCCAATAGCCGTAGCGCCACTTCTGTGACGTCATAGAAGTGTTCAAATCTGGATCAGTCTGTATCAGATCCGTTGCAGCCCCTTTTTAAGAGATTTGGGTATGGAGGAAAATAGAGAGGGTTGTGTTTTCTGACACTTGGTGAGTTCCCTGGAACACCGGGGACACATATTCATGTATAAAAGACGTACAAAAGTGCATTTTGCATGATAGGTCACCTTTAACTTTTCAAGGATCAAGATGTGGTGTAAATAATATGCTTACCCAAAGTGCACTTTAACAGTAAACCTACTGTATAGTATCATGAAGAAGATAGGAGTTACCTGTGAAAAGTGGTTGTTTCTTATTAAAACATCTAATTTCAAAGGGGGTTTTCAATGTCATTCATTCATTTCAACCCTTAATTGAAATTACTTTACACTCTCATGGATAAGGTCATATTTAAAAATCATTTAAAAAATAATGGTGAATGTTGCAGCTCATCTAATTCCAATCTTTTGAAACACTTACAGCCAGGCATACACATATGAATACACAGGAGAGTGGAGGTTTAATATGCAGTGCTGCTCATTGAGCTCAAGGTCGAGTCTTGTTAAGCCCGGATGTTGTTAAGGTGACCTTGGCGGTCCCAGTTTTCACTTCATTATCCTTTTCCTGCACAGCCTTTCACAAGCATTCCTCCTCGCTGCATTTATCTGTGCATTAGCATGGGCTGCCGGCCCCTCCTCATTATATAACCCGCTGTAATTAATGTCATTTGTCACTGTGTACGCTGCTGATGCATGGACCCAATGAGGCTAAAGAAATGTTGTCGAGAAATGCTTTCCAATAATGGGATTATGTTCCCTGCTTGCTTTCATTTGACTCTAACACTGCCACCTAAGGACATTTATGACACAAAGTAATACATGACACACAGTTTGTCACATTGCATTTAAATACACAGGTCTTGAAAAGAGCTCTGCACACTTTTAAAAGTGTGAATGTGGAAAATCAGTGAGAACGACACTTCGTTAAGATTCCTGGCCATAACCTTTCCAATATAACAGCCTGTTGTTTTTTCACCGTGTGTAGCAGAGTAGGGTGAAGGACATTGACATCCTGAATGCTGGTTGACCTTTCTGTTCTCAAAACGTCCTTGTGTCGAGGCGTGTGTTTTGGCCTCCATGCACCTCAATGAGAGTGTCTGCATGTTTTATTGCTTGTAGTTAAAGTTCTTAATTATTCATTTGAATAACAATACAGAAGGCAGTTGTTGGCAATGAAAAATGTGGACCTCAGGCTCCCTCTTCTTATTCTCATTAAATAGGTATTCAAAAATTACTCAAGTATAAGCAGAGTGAGAATGTAAGTTAAAATTGAGGCTAAAATATTAACCTTCCTTAGTGTAAAACTTTACTGGACTCACAAAAAACACAGAAAAACAGAGTCTTGTCAAAGATGAGCAAGCAGGGAACATAATATGGCTATGGTCTGAGCCTTTGTCTTTCCTAATCACTTTTCATGCAAGGAAACACAAATATCGTCAAAATATATACTGTATATAATAAATAAATTAGAAAGTACCGTAAGAGTTTTAAAGTCATTCTGCCCTTCATCTCCTTACTGTATGTACTGTAGAGTGTAGACTGTCTATGTTCATTAGACTATCTTTAAATGAGTACATGACATAAACTCCCTCTGGAAGGAACTTTGGGAATTTAGCCTTTGCAGACCATTTACATGCACACAGACCTATAACACACTACAGGAAAGGGAAAACCCAAAAATGCAGAATAGGACCTCTTTGAGAAGCACCGTTACTTACATGATTCGTGTGTGTGCGTAAATATTGTGGCTGCAGGGAATTGTGGGACATCAATGTCTCCTTTCCCTTCGTAAAGGATAGTCCTGTAGATAACAAGGGAAGTATATGAGCTCATGGCTGCCGCTGATGTACTTCCGAGTCATTTCCCTTAGTTTGGAACATTGCTAAGCAAAAAATACATTTGAACCGAAACCCAGCACTCCGTCCCCTTTTCTTTCCCCAGCTGCTGTATGAGGACAGTCAGATGGTGACCCTGACGGCCCCCTACATAGCCGGCTTCCTGGCCTTCAGAGAAACCCCATTCCTCCTGGAGTCTCTGCAGCGTCTGGAGAGGGACCAGCCCCAACTTCTTCCTCAGGTCAGCTTTTGCACAAACACATTAAAGTGCTTAATTGAAGTGCTAGAAGAGTCCTTCCAATGACTTGAGGTACAATTATAAACATATAATTAGCAACTGTTTGAGATGTTAGAGTGTATTCGGGGTCGGCTGTGGCTCAGAGGTTTAAGATGGGAGACAAGGGGAACTAGCCAGGGTGGGTCGTAAATAATAAGCCCATGAAAACTTCTAAACTTCTCTAACTAACACCTCATCATACATACTCTGCTATGATAAATCTTGTCAGCTTGTTATGTGATATTGTCTCTGCTCTCCTTACAGTATGTTTACTTTGTTAGCCTCAGGCGGACCTGGGGCCTCATTTATAACGCCGTGCGTAGGATTCACGTGGGAAGGTTGCTTACGTAGCAGAAATCCCAAAAATAGGTACAGACATTTTCCGATTCACCAAACATTGCGTACAGCCGAGGAAAGTGCGTACAGGCGAGGAAAGTGCGTACGGCACTTCCTACGCCGGTTTCCCTTTATAAATCACAATCGACTCGAAATGCGGTGCAGCTTTTGCGGGCTTCACGTAACGCCCATATTTGCCTATAAATAGTCAAAGAAACGCCCTTTCATTCATTCATTTTGACTGACTGCATGAAGAAGATCGCAGGAAATGACGACAGAACAGCTAAAAAAGACATCTCACACCGTGTCAGATTTTGGTTATTTTGGTGAGGTCGAGATAAATCATATTGTTTGGTGGATGCAGTTTGAACCAGAGTAGCAGCATGGAGGTCGGATCGTCACCAAAATAAATAAATAAGTGGTCCGAAAAAGGTTAATGACAAAATAAATACACATAGCCTTCCTCAGGCAGTGTGTTTGTAGCGGGGACAGGAGACCCCCCCTTGATGAGAAACTGTAAGAAATGATCAGGGAATCCCTCCGGAGTGGAGTCATAAAGACTGGATCTGAATTGTGTTTTCGTATTTGGTGGTTTGTATCCCAGCTGTCAATCAGCTGTGCGCAGCAACTCTAGATCCACCAGTTAAAGGAAATCCAACTAATGTGTTGTGTTATATTAGCTGTACAATTTACCACATAGCCTACGGTGTTCTTAGTTTCCATACCTCTACGAGCGACTTATCAAGTCTTGGCAGACAGAATAATACCCGATTTTACATGATAGTATATAAAACCATGCTCGTACAACCTATAGAAATGCAAAACGGCGTCAGTTTAGACGTAATTCTGTCCTTCTGCTTACCGCATCATTTATGAGAAAACATTTCATAACATTAACACAACATATTCGAAGTGGTTTTAAATAACATATCCGTATTTATTTATTTCTCCAAGTTATGTTTTTGCGTGCACTGAGGAGTCTCAAACAGGCGTTTGTTAAATCATTGTGAAATTTGTGAAAATTTGTGAAAATGAATTCTTCATATATGATAAATGAGAGGTAACATTTTATTTATGGTATTATTTCCACATATTTCTCTCCATTCTTCCTTCTGCCAACGGTTTTGCAGTTTCTCGTCTCTCCCGTTTTTGTGCTTAGTGCGTACGCATGGGTTAGCATGCTAGCATGCTAACACATTAGAATCGGTTATTGTCATGACCTGCTTGAGAAGCAAAGTACAGATGAGGCTGGGATGTTGGTAAGTCATTTTTGAAGGTATGCACAATAAACAAAAAAACCGTTACTTACATTTGCTGTTTTATGTGCATAAGTGCATCCCATTGCGAAGTATGGTAAAATGTACTATGGGTACCTAGATGGTGTCCTCATAATGGTGTCCTCATAAATGACCGCCATCTTGGCTACTGAACGGGAGTTACAGGACCATCCATCATTGCAGTTGCTCCGGTAAATAAAGGACTATACTGTACACATAAAGGTTATAGGTATGTTTTTTTTTACTATTTAGGGAATGTGCTATATTAGTTGTTGAGGAAAATATTAAAGTGTTAATTGTATATCAATCAATCAATCAATCAATGTTTATTTATATAGCCCAATATCACAAATGTTACATTTGTCTCAGTGGACTTCACAGTTTGTACAGAATATCAGTATGACAATATGACACCCTCTGTCCTTAGACCCTCACATCGTACAAGAAAAAACTTCCAGAGAAAACCCACAGTTTAAAGGGAAAAATGGGAGAAACCTCAGGGAGAGCAACAGAGGAGGGATCCCTCTCCCAGGAAGGACAGACGTGCAATAGATGCCGTGTGTAAATTGAAAAGATAATACATTTACAACATAGGTAGTCCAAATGTTTGGAAATGCATGTGTGTATAATAGGAAGATGAATCCACAAGGATATCCATCCAGGACCTATGATCCAGGACCACAGCCACGACTCAAGATCCAGGACTCACGATCCAGGACACAGGACCGCAGCAACAGGATCATCCATGACTCCGGATCCCGGCGTATATAGACACCAAAAAGAAAGACATTTGGGGAAGCTGGGTTAATCGGAACATGACAGTACACAGGTATAGACAGAGAAAAGGAAGAAGTAAGATGTCCCCTGACAAACGAAGCCTATATCAGCAAAACTAGGGGCTGAATCTAATTAGCCCTAACTATAAGCTTTATCAAAAAGGAAGGTCTTAAGCGCACTCTTAAAAACGGATAGGGTGTCTGCCGCCCGAACACAAACTGGAAGCTGATTCCACAAATGTGGAGCTTGATAAGAAAGTGTAGGGTATAGGGTTATTTGAGCAGTTTGTAATGATTTGTTACAGCCAACAGTCATTGCTAGCTAGCTAGCAATTGCGTTTGTCACCTCTGGTATGTGTGCGATTTGAGACACTACATCAGGGGTACTCAAACTTTTTTGTTAAAGGTCCACTTGTGAATTTTATACAATGTCAATGGTTCGGATCAATGCCAGTAAAGTCAAGGATTTCAAAATTAGATCTAAATTACTGTCACACACAACCAGACAGCCAACCTACTGACACTATTGGGCTCATTGAAAAAGTGAAAACTTTTCCAACTTCTTGAACATTAAAACACGCTGAATTAATTTAAACTCCTGTGACAAAGCGCTCACTGTTTCTCAAGAAGCCGTCTATAATTTCTCCTCACCCACTCCCTTCTGTCTGTCGCTATCCACGCACCTCCCTCTCTTCCTCCCACTCAGCATGCTCGCAGGTGTGCAGAAACAACACACTTTCACCCCATACACACACAAAATCCTGCACACACAAACACTTCTCCTGACACCTCACCGCTCCCTTTATCTGGCCCTTTGACGTGGGTCCTGATTCACAGCGGATATATGAGTTTGGATTCCCTTTTGGCTTCCAGGGTTCATAAGTGTGGGGGGGCTGGAAATATCAGTGTCAAGATCTTGTCTCTTTCTAACTTTAACTTTTGAAGCTCAGGATAAAACATATTCTGTTATCTCACACTTTACGTGACATCAGACAGAGGCACAGGCAGTTGGGGTGAGAGATTGTAGATACGCAGAAAAAAGTTTCCCTGCTAAGGTGTTAACTTCATTCAGAAAAGAAGCACAGGTGGATCCCATAACAACACGATGCCTCTGCTGCACTGCAGTCTCTCAGCCGCCTGATTGACATAACGGATCACACCGGTGCTTTTCCTGATCTAACATGTTAAAATGTCTGCCGTGCAAAAGGTCTTCAACCTTGACAAATAAAACCCTTTACAGCTATAGGTGATTTTTTCCCCATTGTGCCCTCTCACCACAGGTGGTGTTTGTGGATGGGAATGGTCTATTCCACTACAGAGGTAGGTCAGGCTGCTCTATAGAGTGGCGAAGTCACGCCCACTTACTTCCGCATCATGGGACCTTATTCTGAAAAAATAATACATTGAAGTCAATGGAGAGAGAAAACATATCTTTTGATCCCGTTTGAATTGTGCCATGAATTACACATATGTTGTTTGTCAATCTTAAAAAATCATTTCCATGTCAAAAAATTCAAAGTTTGTCTTAAAACTGTTGAAATATAAGACTATGAAAAATACGCAACTAGAAAAACTACAAATCCCAGAGTCGCGTAAGTGCTGTCGTAACTGATGTATTCCCTCCAGATAGCTAAAAATACATTTACTTACTGTACTTACTTACTTTAACAAGATGCCTGTGTGCTTTGTACCAGGTTGTTATCATATCAGTAATAGTACCTCTTGCTCGTTCTCGAAGAGCAACTAAAACAAAACACGAGAGTGTACCTTGTTAGCTAATGTTAGCTAGCTGACATTAACGTTATACATTACACTCGTGTTACTCACCAAAACCTTGTAAAGCTGGTCCCGCATGCTGGCCCTTACGGAACCGACTAACTCCCCTTTTTCGTATGTACAGCTCTCAACATGCCCAGACTTGTAGTGATTTTCACCTCTTTTAATACTTTTCGCCTCATTCTGAAAGAAAGAGGTGAAATGTACCAACGTGACGGCCATCTTGGTGTTGGTGACGTGTGCAAGACCAGAGTTGTACTGTAGTTCATTGAGCGCTTCACACAAAGAAATGTGTAACTTCACAGTTTTACGACACGTTTTAATTTTTTTGACTTGCAAAATTATCTTTTAAATTGACAAACATCATATGTGTAATTCGTGGCACAATTCAAACGGGATCGAAAGATAATCTTTCTCTCCCCATTGACTTCAATACATTATTTTTCCGATATAAGGTCCCATGGAGGTCCACCGGAAGGGGAAAGTGTTTGCAATATTTGTCCCTTCTTTTTTATTTACTTTTTTATTTATTTACAGCAGGATGTCTTTAGTGACAGTCAGAAAATGCATTTTTATACATCAATGGCAAAAAAAGCACATGTGTGTATAGTAATGACCGCGTTAATTTAGGTGTTGCTGCATTTACTAGGGATGCAGCGATTGATGAAGTCCAAGGCCAATAGCAATGTTTATAATAATTTAGCTTATACTGATGTTTTTGTTGCAGTTGCATGTGTGCAAGGCTGTTTTCATGTCACGATAATACATTTCTTTAATGTATAACACAAAGGCAACACTGTTCTATCAAGAGCAAACCGGCATTTTAATCTGACCCAGGCCCTGTTTATTCCCTGCAGAGTTCGGCCTAGCGTGTCACCTCGGGGTGATTTCAGGGCTGCCGTGTGTGGGAGTGGCCAAGAACCTGCTGCAGGTGCAGGGTGTTAACAAGGATGAGGAGCACCAGTCACAGGTGAGGCTCTACTTAAGCTCACACCCCACAAAATTGTACATATATGTATTCCTTTCTGTTCTGTAGAGCTTTGTCACTCTATGATCTATCATCAGTGTATATACATCATATTTTGTTTATTCGTGTTGTAAGAAAAAACTCGCCGACCTTGACCAGAGTCAAAATATGAGTTATGTAAGTTAAGGCAGGGGTTCCCAACCTTTATTGTGCCAAGGACCAGCAGATACATTTTACACAGATAAAAATCGCGCACCGGTTTTCAATTTTAACTGATTTTAATATTTACTCACCAGCAGGTAGCAAAAGAGGCTACTTGTATGTAACAGCCTGAACAAATACTAGAACAATATGCATCCAAAACATATTAACAACGCTAAAAAAAAGAAAAGAACCGGTGTCAAAACAGAAAGACGGAAAACCAAAAAATACGACGTTATTCAGTTTTAAACCAAAACGGGAAAACAGATAAATGAACGTTTTGGTTTTGTTTGTATGATTTACGGATAATCCAGTGAATGCTGGGAAAACGAGGAGAAGGCGCATTATGAAGGAGATGACCACTTCTGCTCTCGCCTCTTGCTCTACCTTTTCTACAGGATGGGCTTTCCTCTAGCTGCTCTGTGGCACAGTCCTCATTGTTGACTGGCTGTGTGTGTGTGTGTGTGTGTGTGTGTGTGTGTGTGTGTGTGTGTGTGTGTGTGTGTGTGTGTGTGTGTGTGTGTGTGTGTGTGTGTGTGTGTGTGTGTGTGTGTGTGTGTGTGTGTGTGTGTGTGTGCGTGCGTGCGTGCGTGCGTGCGTGCGTGCGTGCGTGCGTGCGTGCGTGCGTGCGTGCGTGCGTGCGTGCGTGCGTGCGTGCGTGCGTGCGTGCGTGCGTGCGGTTTTGACAATGTGACTTTTATTTTAAGGCCTATGGGCTCAGAACAGTCTCATAATACACACATGCACACAGAAGGATTCACACTTGTATTTCATGATCCACAAAAGGATTCACACTTGTATTTCCGGGTCCACACTTGTGTTTTTCAATGCACACACAAATGTGTTCCGTTTCATATACATGTAAATAAATTCCAAATACAGAAAACAGTTTTACATAGGTATTTTTGATCCACACATATTTGTTTTCCGTTTAAAACCTCTGCACCTGCAAACACAAACCGCTTTCTGTGTACGGATCGCTGTGCATTCGTGTGTGGGTTTTTTGAGACTCCTCTGATGGTCAGCCGATTCTTACTTGTAATTTTTTCTATCTATAGCCAATCAGATGTCTCCTCAATTCTAAGCCAATCACATGAGCGCGCCCCCACGAGGGTAGATTTCTTGCGTTCATGACGTAGTGCTTCATGTACGCATTTTGCGCAGTCCGGAGCTGACAGGTCCATGGAGCCTGCCTGCAGGCGCTAATCTCAGGACACCTCCACTCTCAGTACATTGCCACTTTCCGAACAGGAAATGCACGCAAATACAAGCCTTTATATTATTCAGTACGAAACCAGTGCTAGACAGTGAACTGTCAACGGGGGGGAGCCCCGCCGGTCATTATCGGCCGATATTCACTCTAAATAGTTTGATCGGTGCTCTCTATAAAAGCCGATCAGGAGAGCTGGATCTGATCGATATGGACATAAACGCGAGTGAAGTGTAACCGGACGCGACAGAGAGATCAGATCAGCTGCTGAGTCTGACGGAGACATGCAGCTCTGCATGATCACCTGAAGCTCCGCCCTCTGTTTAGCGAGCTGACCGGACTGCGCAAAATGCGTATATGAAGTGTCATGAACGCAAGAAATCATACCCTCGTGGGGGTGCGCTCATGTGATTGGCTTAGACTGGAGGAGACATCTGATTGGCTATAAATGAGAGAAATTACAAGTAAGAATCGGCTGACCATCAGAGGAGTCTCAAAAAACCCATACACGAATGCACAGCGATCCGTACACAGAAAGCGGTTTGTGTTTGCAGGTGCAGAGGTTTTAAACGGAAAACAAATGTGTGGATCAAAAATACCTATGTAAAACTGTTTTCTGTATTTGGAATTTATTTACATGTATATGAAACGGAACACATTTGTGTGTGCATTGAAAAACACAAGTGTGGATCCGGAAATACAAGTGTGAATGCTTTTGCGGATCATGAAATACAAGTGTGAATCCTTCTGTGTGCATGTGTGTATTATGAGACTGTTCTGAGCCCATAAAGGCCTCCTTCTGTAGCCAATGCACAACGAGGCCTATGACGTTTTGAATACAAATCAAGCTGGAAAAATGTCTGGTTGTTCATAGTCTACCTGTGGGACAACAAAATCTAGATTTCATTAATATGCAAATGTTAATTTTGCAGTCTGCAGTCTTTGACCTGTTAAGGAAAGAATAAAAACAAGTCAAAGTTCAATCTGGCGCTTAGCAAGGGTCTAAAGCAGCGGTTTTCAAAGTGTGAGGCGCGCCTCCCCTGGGGGGCGCCAGAGAGCTTCAGGGGTGGTGCAGCGTGAGACACAAAAGAACGAGAAAAAGACGAGTAAAGTGACACTTGCCCACTTGTGGCTGTCTGTGGACAGTGAGTTCCCCCACCTCGCCAAAAAGGCTGTAAAAGTGCTCATTCCCTTCCCCTCCACCTACCTGTGTGAGTGCAGGTTTTCCGCATTGACTTTGATCAAAAGCAAGTACCGGTCAAGGCTGCAGCCAGAGTATGATCTGCGATTATTCCTGTGTGCATCAAAGACGTAGACTCATTGTTCCCACTAAAGTAGGGATGAGTGTAATAAGGAGGCAAAGTTGACGTTCAGTGTGTTGCCGGGAGCATATAAGGATTTATCCACCATGTTGAAAATGTTAAAAAAAAATATGTCTTGAGAACATGGCGTGCGGAAATATACGGGTCGTGCTGCAGCTAGATGTGCCTGTCCTCTGTAAGAAGGTGTAGGCGACTGACATGCAAGGAAGAACGGCTGTCCACAGGCTGTTCCAACTTTAACAACTGTATTAACTTCCAGGGTAGTGAATTGAACATGCAATTGTAATTGGGTGTGTGGTATATTTTCATGCACGGACAGTGGACACGCATGTTCCACAACACACAAACTGAACAACACTCAATTTCCCGATCGCTACCAGCGTCCTTGCGATCTTGTTATAATAACAAGTGCACGTTACTGATGCAATATGGTTGAGACCATTCGGGCTTATTCTAGAGGGGTGCAAGGAATAGTCCAAGTAGTGGGGGAGTTTTATACAATATGTTTAAAACATAAAAATAAAAAGGTTTAAAAAAGTTATTGTTTTATGTTTTAAGGAGGTGACGCTACTCAGCCAATCAAATCGGTGCAGTCAGCACGATAGCTTCAAACACACACACAGACACGAGACAAGAGGAGAGAAACAGTCGGAGTAATTTCAAATGGCGGAAGGTAGACAGCGAAAACAGAGCATTTAATTACATTTTCTCTTACTGGACCTCTTTGAAATGCAATTGAATACCCCTGCATTATAGCAACAACAACAATAATAATAATAATAATAACAGCAATAATAATTGGGAGGGGGGGCGCGGCTGTTCTTATGTTCTCTGAGGGGAGGCTCACCTACCCACACTTTGAAAACCCCTGGTCTAAAGTAACAGGATGAACAGAGTATTCTTCCTTATGTTGATTTACAGACATTTTTAAAGCTTGTCTAAATGAAAAATGTTTTCATAACTTTAATAATTTGAAGCTCCATTACTATAGTGAGAGGAACTCATCATAGAAATAGCATGAACCCGTTTTGCTCTGAGGTGAAGGTGATAATAATTGACCTCAAGTGCATTCCCTGAGCAAAATATAAAATGCTAAGTCCTTGTAGATAACATTGATCTTTGTAAGAGCGGTGATGGGCATTTCTTGTAACGTTGATGATAAGTGCTGCTGAAGTTTCTGAGGGAACCAGCATACATGGCTCTAGCAATCATCTCATCCACAGCCAACTCAATTAGCAGGCAAAGAGACTCTCTACTTATAACCCCAGCGGTCCTCATGTAGTAGTGTAACATGCTAATTCGTATCCATCTCCCTCAATTACTGTTAGTGGCTTTGGCGTCAGAAAATGTTGCCTCGCCTCTGCAGTAGGGAAGAACCTGATCTCTTTGTTTCCACAGAACACGGTCACACATACAGTATCTGCTGATGCTAATCCTTGTGGCTCAGAGTTGTTCATGTTGGGTATTAGGTAACGTCGGCACTACACAACACATCTTTGGGTTCAAGCCATTAGCGTTGGATCGGTTGCTTTGCATGAAACTTTAGAATTCCCTCCCGGTCCATGTAAATATAATTGTCCCTCTGGGGCTCCGTTTAATTTGTCTACAGGCACGTCAAAGATTGCAAAGCCTCTGCCAAACGCCAATGTTTGCGTTTGAGGGCTTGATAGGCAATTAGGTAAGAAGTAATCTGTGAGACACAAGCCATATCAGGCTCCCTACCAAAATTAGCCAGTGAGAAATAGGATTAGCTATTACTAGATACAGTATGCTCATCACCACGTACCAATGACAAGAAATATGCTGCCATACTTGAGTAGATGTCAGAGTGTATCCCAGAACTCTGGCGGCACACAGAGTGTCCTCAAAAAACAGCAAGCAGTGTTTCTGAAGGTCACAGAAACGATTTTCTCTCAGGTGCTGTAATTAAATTTGGCAGCCTCAAAAGCAAAGGTGGAACACAGTGGGCACTAATGGGAAGATGTAACCCATCAAAGCTAAACTATCATCACATTGAGGTACACTGAAAAAATTTAACATTGACTTTAATTAAATGTATTATGTCAACACGTTCCACATAATTGTATAAGGTTAGTTGAAAGCAAATAGTATTAAGTTGAACCAATTCTTTTTTTTAATTTAAACTCAATATTATTGCTTTCAACTAACCTAATACAATGATGTGTAATTTGTTTAGATAATAAAAAATGTTAAGTCAATGTTTCAAATTGTTTTCAGTTTAGTAGTGTTGTACATTTGTGTCTGCCGTACACAGACTAACACTAAAACCTTTGAAGCAATATAAACCTCGACTTAATGTTTGGTTGTAGCTGAAGTCCAGATATGGTTAGCCTAGCTTTAGCGAGGTGACTAAGCAAAGACAACACAAAAGACCTCCTGCAAATTGTTGTTTTGACATTTCTGTTTGTATATGGACTTTTACAAATAAGGTACACAATGCTCAAATGTGAGCTGTAAAGTTGTTGGTAGGTGTATATTTAAATGTTCGGCAGAGCAAGACGAGGCTTAGCTACGCTACCTAACTGATGATATGGATTAGGGGTAGTTCATTAAAGGCTCTACATGACTTTTAGAATATTAATATTTGAGCAGAGAATTAAGTCATCCTGTTTGTGTTGTTGTCCAAACTTATATAAGTACCAGCCGCACATTTATGTAAGTAGATGTGAGGGTGTGTGTCCAACGGGCTAGCTATTGGTAGCAGCTAAAGTTGTCAAGGTTAACAATGTAAGCTCTGTCAGGAATGCCTCTCTTGCCGTTGTTAGCAAGTTAGCTGTTAGCTGTCAGTTCAACCATCAATGTTATACAGGCTGTCCTGGTCCAGCCTTCGAATCGTAGATATGCTATGAATTTCATATTTCAATATTTGTTACACTAATACGGCATTAACGACCAATCCAGTCTCACGACATTTCGTGTTATAGTCACAACATTTAATCTATTGATTCGTGTTCCCCATTTTTTTCGTGACACACAGAACGATTTTAAAAGCAATGTATTTATGTTGGTAGTATGTTTCGTGCCTGCACCACGTATTTTTGTCCGGTCGGGTCTTGGAATACCAGAAGCTGTGTGGTTCATAAAAACATTTTCTTACTCAATATCTTACCCTAAACCTAATCCTATCCCTTTTATTTTTTGTATAATGTCGGAGTTTTTTTGCCGTCCGCGAGGAAAAGAAATGGGGCTCAGAGCCTCAGAATACTGAAATCTGTATTTTTTGTCATATTTTTTTCCTTCTAATTTGTTATTATTTGGTGAAGGCACGAAACATACTACCAATAGAAATAGATTGCTTCTAAAATCGTTCTGTGTCAGAATACTGAAATCTGTCATTTTTTTATCTGTTTTTCCTTCTAATTTGTTATTATTTACATTGCTTTTAAAATCGTTCCGTGTGACATGAAAAATATGCAAAATGCCGTGAGACTGTGTTGTAACGACAGCCATGTATTGTATTTCCCATAACAGTGAAGTAAAATATAATAAATAATAAAAAATAAATAAAGCTTTATATTGGGAACTGTTCTGCTGTTCCTGTTTAATAGAATCGAAACATGACTTTTGAAACAAGTTTTTACAAAAAAATACGTTTTTTTCCTTTAGCAGTAAACAATCGACCACAAGAGTTGATAGTTGTTCTCCAGCTTTTTTAATCTAATTCAACCACGATCTCCGCTTAATTTCTTTGGAAACAAAGAGAGGCATGTCAGAAACCACAACCCTGATAGAGGTGGCTATTAAAACAAGGATTAAAACGCCACCAGAGGTTCTATTGATCCTTTTGAATTGTCTCTCAACAAAACAGCCCCCTGCTTAGTCGCTCTACATTTCTTTAAGTTGAATGCCTAGCAGATGTAAATGTAATGTGTTGTGCTCCTCTACAGAGGCAGGAGAGAGCAGTAAGTTTCTATCTGTGCAGTCTGGAACAAAACAGAAATGATGAAAGAGGAACTTTGCTTTCTCCTTGTCCTCCACGCCCTTTGGGAAAATGCTATCCTTGTTGTCGAGGTTTCTTGATGCTCACTTTCCTTCAGATCTTACGTCCTCTGTATTTTTCTTCCCTGCTCATTTTTTCCCCCTCTCTTCACCTCCAGTGTCTCCCCTCGTTCTCTCCCACTCCAACATTTCCCCCCTTCTCACTTTCATTTTCTACCATCTCATTTCTTTTCTTTTCTCTTTTTTTTTGTTCTCTATGTCTCTCTCTCTGATAGCCTGGCTGTAACGCAAACTAGTGTGTTATTGATGACTTGCTCTGTCTTTCTGACTTCTGCTATTCTGGCGCCAGTCCTACTCAAGCTTCATAGGAGCCAGACCTACAGAAACACACACACACACACACACACACACACACACACACACACACACACACACACACACACACACACACACACACACACACACACACACACACACACACACACACACACACACACACACACACACACACACACACACACACACACACACACACACACACACACACACACACATTGGCCTCCTCCCAGCTGGGATCGAGGGCCCTGTGCGGCCCCTCCTGTCTCCCCACTGGCTGCTTGCTGTAATCAGTCATAGTAGAGCAGACACCCCATCCATCACGGAGGCTAAGCTCCCTTCATGGCTCTGGCCCGTACCCCACAGCCCACCTGTCAGCAGTGCCCGCATCACTACATCTGACTTTGAACCGTCTCTTCCACTGGGGGAGATTTTGGTAGCCAGTCAGTGTTTTCTGTGGTGTTATTTAATCTTTTGTGTAAAAAATGTAATACCAGAGGATCAAATCTTTGTCCAATTGTTTGATATATTTGTTCTTATTAAAAAAAATTGGAGGAATGATACACACGCAACATTTGAATTAGTGTTTCAAAGGAGCAGCAACACACTAATTCAAAACACTGCTGTCGTAAGAACTTTGTGTCACTTAAAAAAAAAAAGTTGTCATACATGCTTCACCTCACATTACAAAGAACACAAAATAGATGCAACAAGACCACATTGGTTTATGCTTCTGCCTTCACATCACAAGCAATGTCATCCCTGGCTGGGGAACGGGGAAAATATCTCCATGTATGCAACATCCAACCCTGGACAGACCCCACCTCACTGCCTCCTTCTCCTCTCCGTCTTCTTCTCTCTCTCCCCTACTGCCTCCGTGTTTTCCCTAAAGAGATTTCTATTTGGAGTGCTAAGGCTCAGAATGATTTGTCTTCAATTTCTGGTGTTTTTTGTGATCAATTTGAAAAGTGCAAAAACATTTCATTCTTTAATAATGAAAGAAACAGTGAAGTGTTTTGCAGAATTGCAAACAAAATGCAAAGAGGAAACTGTTGTTGGCTTTATCTTATTACATTTACGGTTTAAAGCTTTTGTCTTAGCACTCATTTCCAGTGTATAAGCAATCAGCAAAAGGTAATTATGAATTTATCAAGTCAATGGTTTGATAGCATCTTAGTGGAAGAGTTGGTAAAATGCTTACAAAAAGTCATACAGTGATCTGTCTTGTCGAACTCTGGATATACAGTCCCCTCCAAAACTATTGGAACAGCGAGGCCAATTGCTTTATTTTTGCTGTACACTGAAAACAATTAGGTTTGACATCGAAAGATGAATATGAGACAAAAGGTCAGTATTTCACCTTTTCATTCCAGGTATTTACATCTAGATCTGTTAAACAACTGAGGAGATAGCACCTTTTGTTTGAACCCACCCATTTTTCATGTGAGCAAAAGTATTGGAGCAGAGACTTAAAAAAGTGTGAAAAGTGAATAATACTTAGTATTTAGTGGCAAATTCTTTGCTTGCAATAACTGCATCAAGCCTGCGACCCATTGACATCACCACACTTGTGCATTCTTCTTCTTTGTGATGCTCTTCAGGGCTTTCACCACAGCCTCTTTCAGTTGTTGTTTGTTTCGGGGGCTTCTCCCTTCAGTCTCCTCTTCAGCAGGTGAAATGCACGCTCAATAGCGTTGTAGTCTGGAGATTGATTTGGCCTGTCTGAAACCTTCCACTTCTTTCCCCTGGTAAACTCCTTGGTTGTTTTGGCAGTGTGTTTTGGTCGTTGTCTTGCTGCATGATGAAGGATCTCCCAATCAGTTTGGTTCTACCTCTCTTTAAATTGGCAGACAAAATGTTTCTGTAGACTTCTGAGTTAATTTTGCTTCTGCCATGATGTGTTACATCATCAATGAAGACCAATGAGCCGTTCAGAAGAAGCAATACAAGAACAATGAGCTTGTGTGTTTCTTTCTTTCTCCACACATTGGCCTTTCCATCACTTTGGTAAAGGTTCATCTTTGTCTCATCAGTCCATTAAACTTTGTCCGAGAACTTTTAAGCCTTGTCTCTGTGCTTTTTGGCGAATTCAAATCTGGCCTTCCTATTCTTGTTGCTAATGAGTGGTTTGCATCTTTTAGTGTAGCCTCTTTACTTTTGTTCCCAAAGTCTTCCGCTAACGCTGGATTGTGATACCTTCGCTCCTGCCCTCTGGAGGTTGTTGGAGATGTTTTCTTTACAATTCTCACAATGTTTCTGTCATCAACTGCTGATGTTTTCCTTTGTCAACCAGTTTGAAGTGTGTTGCTCAGTACACCAGTGCTCTCTTTCTTCTTCAGGACATTCTAAATGGTTGTACTGGCTATGGCCAATGTTTGTGCAACGACTCTGATGGATTTTCCATCTTCTCTCACTTTCAAAATTGCTTGCTTTTCTCCCTTAGGCAGCTCTCTAGTCTTCATGTTGGTTACACCGTTTTGACTTTAAATGCAGTCTGCAAAGGGAAAACCCAAAGCTAAAACTGAGAGTAGACATGCAGTGCTATTTATTCTTTAGCCCTTCATCCCAGCCCTATTTTATGGTACTGAGACGGATACGATACATGATTATTAATGTTGATTGAATATTTATCTGACACACAACAGCTGTCAAATCAAGACCTTTGCAAACTGTATTCACGGAGTAGAGGTTCACGGAGTAGATTTGTCTTTGTCAGTGTCAATAGAGAAATTGGTTAATAAAGCTAATGTATAAACAAAACAAATACATGGGGAAAAGGACATTTTGTTGACATTTGTAGTTTGTAAAGACAAAAAACATTTTGTACCAAAAAATCATTTACCATTTCTTTTTTTGAATTTCCATACATTTTAATAAACAAAATGGTAATCCAGTCCAAAGTAGGGCTTGTCAGTACCTTAAAGTTTATCCTTCATACAACACGCACAGCTGTTTCTGCATTGTAACGTAATGTAATTCCCAGTTGCTCAGGTTAGCACATTAAAAGAATAGTCACATTATCAGGACTACTAGATGCCTGGTTAACATTTTTACTCAATCCTTTCTTTTTCCGTAGAAATATCATTTCATGTTTTTTTAAGAAAACACTCAAATATAAAGCAAATTCATTGGTGTTTCCTTCAGAACATTACTATAGTTTGGAGTTTTAGAACATACCACAGCTCCAGAAGTGTATCCATGAGACTGAAGTCACACAGAATGCAAGCCTCCATGGTGGCGGGTTAATATTTAGATTCTCTTGTATTGCCATATGCTGTACATCTTTTTTGACTTTGATTTTTGTTTTGTTGCCCCCGCAGATCGCTGCTCTGCAGAAAGGAGGAGACAGCTTCCCCCTCACAGCCGCCTCGGGCAAAGTGCTTGGAAAGGTGCGTCAAAGGACACACACACACACACACACACACACACACACACACACACACACACACACACACACACACACACACACACACACACACACACACACACACACACACACACACACACACACACACACACACACACACAACAAAACTTTTAAACAAAGGTGCTGTTTTGTTGCTGCTGACTTCAAAGAGCACCCACCCTGCTAGAAGTCATACACCGTATATATTAGGGTCATACTGAATTAAACTCCTCTGCCTATCAGTTACAAGAGACATTTATTTTTCCGTCCAGGCCTTGCGAAGCTGCAACAAAAGCTCTAAGCCGGTGTACGTGTCCGTTGGCCACAGGATCAGTTTGGACACAGCTGTACGCCTCACACACTGCTGCTGCCGCTACCGAGTCCCAGAGCCCATCAGACAGGTACACACACACACACACACACACACACACACACACACACACACACACACACACACACACACACACACACACACACACACACACACACACACACACACACACACACACACACACACACACACACACACACACTCACAGACACACACACACACACACACACACACACACACACACACACACACACACACACACACACACACACACACACACACACACACACACACACACACACACACACACACACACACACACACACACACACACACACACACACACACACACACTGCCAGTCAACAATGATGAGTAGCTAGAGGAAAGCCCATCCTGTAGAAAAGGTAGAGCACGAGGCGAGAGCAGAAGTGGTGGGAGTGAGCGCCCATCTCCTGCTGTGAGGTGTGATCATCACGCTGTGTGTTTCAGCAGCACTGCAACAGAGATTTGTAATTGTACTTGTAAAAAAATGTAACCATTTAAATTAGGGATGCTCTGATTTTTTGATTTCAGAAGCAAAATCCTGTTTCGGACCATTATAGAATGCATATTGAAAGAAACTAGTCCGATAGTGTGACAGCACTTTGTTGGAAAAAGTGTTTCGGACACTTTAAAAAAAAAAAAAAAAACACTACTGCATTAAGCGCCCCCCGCAAACAATGTAAGCATACATACGTATGCATACTTTTTTTGACAGCTATTCAATTAAACGAGTCACAGGTCCAAACTGCACCACTAGAAAAACACCCAATAAGTCTGAACTGCATGTCCTCCAGATTGTACATGTTCTATTGTCCTTCTTGTCCTATTGCACAATTCTTTGTGCATGCTATTTACAGAATATTTCTAACAAATTATGCTAATGCAAGTGTTGCATTAGGGTAATTGTGTCGTGGACATTTCCCCAGTATAAATGCTGCTTACGCCTATGGTGACAGCGAACATTTTGTAGCTCCAAGGCAGACAGACAATCCTTTTTTTCGTGCCCTGGAGCAACAAATCTGTTGCTTTTATACTAAAATACCTTTGCACAGACAACATGACGTAGGTGTGTCATTTACTGTCATTCTGCAACAAAGGATTGCAAAAGGAAATGCTGTTGAAGTTCATTTATTGGTTATTATTCCTACATCTGAGTGACAAGCTGATGACTAAGTATCACAAACTGGTGTCATTTATCAAGCTGCTCACTGACCTTTACGCTTCATTTGTATGTTTGCGTTTTTATTTATTCTAACAATTAAAACAAAAATTGCTTGTGTTTACAGTTGTAACCGGCAGTGTGAGCGACTCATCTTGTAAGTCTGTGTGTGTCATAGCCTCTGTGTAGCCTCTCCAATAGTGTCACAAATGTACAAGTTGCAGTTCCACACTTTTTACAGATGTGTAGTCAAAATGAAAGCTATGTTTAAAAATGGCTCTGGTGCGAGCTAGCCCTGGCTGATGTTGCATCAGAAGATGGTGTCCTTTTTTTATTTAAGTTTAAAAAAAAAAAACTACATGCGTGTAGACTATGCTTGAGAGTTTCTGAATCACATGTATAGGCAGGGAGAACAAAGTTAAAAGAGGTTTAGGATAAAAATACAAACATTTTAACAACCCAACTGCAAGATAAAAGTACTTTAAATTGAGGAAAAGTGTGAACAGAAAAATGTACAGGTTAATGAGAGTGGTTTTGACAAGATCTAAAAAAGTTTTGTCTCAAACATGGATAGTTGTTTTAAAGGCAGTTATAAACAGATCCCTCGTCCTGCCTCAGGCTCTTTGTCTTCCTGCCACTAGGCTGTGCTGTGCTTCTGCTGCTCACTGTGCTTTAACCCAATGCACATAAAACACATGCATCTCAAAATCATTTTTTTGCCAGCGGAGCTGCAATATCAATGGCTAGCTCATCCTGTCCAGTGGACATCAAAGAGAACCACGCACACTCTCACCTTCTCTGGCCACTCTCTGCCACCACTGTCTTTATTTCTCTCTCCGTTCAACAGTTTCCCTTCCTCTCCCTGACTTCCACTTTACCCTTCTTTCTCTCCATCTTCCATTTTTGCTCTGTGTTCTTTCCCTCTCTGCCACAGATATTTATATTCTCTTTATTGCTGACATCACAGAAAAACTCTCACAGATCGAGGCTCTTGTGAGTGTCATGTTCAGAGCTAAAGTCTGAGTTGCTCTTTTGTGGGCAAGACTCATGTCCCAAAAGGTTTGAGAAACCTCAGTTGCAGCTTTTTGGGGAGAAACAAATAGAAAAGATGTAAATCTGAGAGGATCACTGAGTGACGTAACGGCTACGTTTTTGAAGTTTGAAGTAGAGAAGAGAAAAGCTGCAGTATTCTGCCCCTCTGTCCAGACTCTTATCATGGCTAACTGAGGGCAAACACATGCAGACCTACTAATACAAGTGCAAAGAAGGCAAGAACTCCACAGATAAATGCTGACAGTGTGTTGTGTCAAGTTATAGTTCTCGTCCAACCATATACTGTACAGTGGCACCATTGGTTTGTTGATTACGGTTTTGAAGCATCAAGTTTGGCATTTTGCCTTTTGCCATCTTGTTTTTTTGGATTAAAGGTTCCATGTCATGGCCATTTCTACTGATCATAATTCCGTTGTTGAGGTATACTAGAATATATTTATATTGTGCAATGTTCCAAACTCACATTGGTTTCTCATACAGCATCTCTGTATAGTATGTGTATTCACTCTCTGTCCTAAACGGCTTGTTGGAGCTCCTGCCCCCCCTCCCTGTGAGCCCGCTGTTCTCTGATTGGTCAGCTCGCCCACTCTGTTCTGATGAGTCCACCACCATTACAGTGAAACATCAGTGATTATGTTTTACAATGGCGTTTGTTAGCAACCAGAAAAGGACACCAGTAATGACAATGAGATGAGAATGCTGCGTGGGGTCTGGGTGCTGTGTTGGCGGGACGTTGCGGGGCTCGCTGCTCCGCCCTTTGAGGCTCAAGGAGCGGACAATGTGAGCTGGATTACTGGTGTGGTTTCCTGGTTGCTGCGTGGGGTCTGCGAGACAGTGAGACACCGCGGAACCCAGCCCGAAACCAGCCCAAACACACACACACCCGCAGCCTGGCTGTGAGTCTGTGTGTGAGCAAACACACAGACTCACAGCTTCGCCGCGTCCCGCCGTCTCAGGCTGAGTAATCCCAGGAAGAAAACAATGGAAAAAGAGAATTGTCCAACGGGAAGTTCTGGAGCAGCATAGACAGGTCTTTTCTGTGTTAGAGTTGTACTCGCTACAGGGTGTACTTTGAGGGTTTATGACTTTGCAGAGTGTTTACATGCAGAAAAAGCTACATAACAAACAAGGAGACGGGTAATAACTGGAAAAGTATGTCATGGGACCTTTAAGCAAGTGTGTCGAGTCAAGTATAACACTGAGCAAATAATTTAAGGCAACCAAATAGTTGAAATGAACCTTTTTTGTAATGCAAACACAGGGTCAAAGAGTTAAAGTTCTAAATCAAAAACAAAGAGTGCCAAAACCAAGCTTGTAGCCAACTGTCAATCACAAGGGAAGCCCCGCCCGAAAGCAGCCTGAGTACTCATCAATTTTAATCTAAATAGGACCTTAATTTACAAAATGATCAGCATGCTGTATTGAAGAATACAAAAAATTAGCAATTGAGAATATAAATTTAGTCAATAAATCAAACGAGAAGTACTGGACATTTTCTCGTAGACGACGTTGATAACGTAGCAGGTGGTCTTTCACAAGGATTTTCCCATGAAGGCCACAGCTTATGGCAGCATTTTCTTAATCATCAACCATTCAGTGAGCCCTCATACCCTGAAAGGAATCTGCATTCTTAGTTTCTCCACTGATTTCAGTTTTAAAGAATTATTTAAAATAAATTATGTTATAGTTAATTTTATGGTGACCTCCTTGTGTGACATTTTTTTTTCTTTCACTTTCTGGTATTTTATAGTTATTTTGTCACTGTAAATGACTTTGATAAATTCCTACCTTCAGACCTAAATATTTTCATTTATTTTTTCGTTTTAAAAACGTACTGCTTGTTGTGATTTCGCCATGATTTAAAGGTCAAAGATGTATTTGGGTAAATCATGGGAGCCCTCCCGGGGAACTCTACCGATTTGGTACATGAAGGTCGTCAGGTCAGTTTGAGTGCTACGACACAAAGTCTGCTTTACAAACTGTGGGCATGGAGCTTGGAAGACATGAGTATTCACACTGCACAAGGATCTCATTAAGATATACTGTACTGGATGCATTTATCCCAGGGGTTTATGATCTGACACTGACATAACCCCCCTGCCCGAGCAGCCCTTCCCTCCCCTTGGTAAGAAAATGCTACATTTTGCAACTTCTTCAAGTGCTTTAACTGCCCCCCGAGCGGTGTATCAGACACTGCTGCAGCTGTTACTGCTCTTCTGACTGCTAGACGGCCAAATGAGCAGCCACACTACAATAACTAACTTTAAGTATCAGAACACTGCAGGCTGCTGTCCCTGTCTCCGCCCTCAATATCCACAGCTGGGAGAAGTACTCAGATCTTGTACTTGAGTAAAAGTAGAAGTACCAGAGTTTAGGAATACTCTGTTACAAGTAAAAGTCCCGCATTAAAATATTACTCAAGTAAAAGTACAAAAGTATTAGCATCAACATTTACTTAAAGTACCAAAAGTAAAAGTACTCGTTACGCAGAGTGGTCCATTTCATGTATTTATTTATAGAAGGACCATACATACAAAATACATTAATCTCAGCAAAGAGAAGAGATGCAATATGCCAGATTATAGCTAATAGCTCATTTCCATCTGTGGTCCTCACATACATATCCTCACATACATATATATGATATGTTTTATAATGATTGATCATGAAAGTGTTCTCAAAGCTGGTAAAGGTGCAGCTAGTTTGAATGACTTTGTATACTGCAGGGTAGCTTGTGAATTTACTCCAGGTGGAACTAAAGTCTGATTTAACACTTGATTATATTTCAAATCATTCATCCACATCTGTAAAGCAACTAAAGGTATTACATAGATGTAGTGGAGTAGACATCTACTTATGGTGCAATGACCTAAAGACTGTACAAAAAAAACCATTTGTACTGACAAGACCTTTATTAAGCAATTTGCATAATGTTTTTATATTTATAAGCAGTGCTTTTCTGTCTATATGAAGACACGTACGATTTGAAGAAGGAGCAAACTTTATGTCAGAAGCTGAAGAAGGATAACAAACAGGTTTATTCATCAACGCTGTTTCATTGATCAGTTTTCTGTCGAAAAATCAATCGTCAGTAGCTCAGTCTATGGGGACTTGGTAGATGGAGGGGTGCCTGTACGCCTGGCTCATGGGCACTCCCACCGTCACACACTGCTCCCTGAGGGTGTGTGGAGCTGGCTCAGGAGGGAGAGCACTCATCCAACAATCAGAGCTCAGCTTTGAGCCCCAGCCCTGCAGCTGACATGTCGAATCTCGTGCGGCAAATGACTGAACCCTGTGTGAATGTTAGCCTGATGAGCAGGGGTCTCCTTTTATGGAATCCTTCGCTTCTGTTTGATGGAAAGGGTATATGAGGCTTGCTGTAAATGTTTTAATACTCAGATTTGTAACGTGACCTGCTGCTTCTTCAGAGTATCAGCACACTGGTGTTCTTTTTCTAAAACTCTAAATGCAAATGAACCCTTTACTCTTTTTCTATTCCCCTTCTTCTCGTCCTCTCTCTTCACCATCTTAAAAGATCCTCTCACTTCACATCATGCCTGAAACGAACCCCTCCTTCCACAGCTTGAGATAAAAGATGAAAGGAAAGTATGACATCATGGTTGGATTCTGCAGTAAAGGCTCATGTGTGAAAGCACTGCAGCAGAATCTCATGTATTCCACAAAGCTAAAGCACATGCACATACAGACACATGCACGCACAGGTTCAGACTAATTCACGCCCCATCTCAGCCGGGCTCCCTCACACCATTAAATTCTCACACTGTCTATGTCCCACCTGCGTGTGAAGGGAGTATAAGGAGCTGACACCTGTCTGCACATTCGTCTCCGGTCAGTGTGACATCAATAGAGTGACAATTTGAGGCCAGAGAGAGGAAGCTGACGCATCAGACGGATGTTGCATTAGCGGCCACTCTGATCCCTCTAGCAGCACATTGTGGCTGTGGCTCATCGTCTCTGTCCACAGAAACTCCTTCCTCAGAGCTCGGCTGCATCTCATTGTGTTTCACTGGCACACTGCCATCATCAGAGCTGGAGCTGACTCTTCTGTTGATGCTTATTAGCAGAGTTGAATCCAGTTATGAAACAGTGTTGTGATACAAAACCTTTTATTTGCAGATTTATTGGAGCTACAAGTCTCAAAGTGAAGAAAGACCTGTAGCTAAGTGTATGCAATTGTGTTTCAGTAACAAACCAAGTTGCGGTACTGTTTTTTTACTTCCGTATCATCATCATCATCATCATCATCATCATCACTATGTAACACTTGCGCTTCTATCGGCTAGCGCTTCAACACATTGCATGTGATAGGATCAGGACATCTGTAAGCGGTTTGACCAATCAGAACAGATCCGGCCAGCTAACCAATCAGAGCAGACTGGGCTCTGGTTTCAGACAGAGGGTGAAAAGAGGTCCAAAACATGCACAATTACATAATTATATTAATAATATGAATATTAAATTTCCAATTTTAACGGTATGCTCCCTAGATCTGGGTCTAAATAGAGCAAGTCATGTCCAGATGGCAATAGTTGATTTGCGAAACGGTGCTAAACTTTGCTGCACAACCGTTTCTTACATCAACCATCTCACACAAGTTTTTGCAAATCATGTTTTACAATACGGAGATGACGAAGCACAAAAGACATCACAGTTTCTTAAAACATGTCAACATCACCACACACACACACACACACACACACACACACACACACACACACACACACACACACACACACACACACACACACACACACACACACACACACACACACACACACACCTCCTGTTCCTTCCTTCCTTCCTCTCTTTCGGCCGTCAATTAAAATCCTCTAATGGACAGCAGTAGAAGTGAAACCTAATTCTGTGAGCTCTGAGCTAATGTTCTCTGACAAACACACTGGTGCTTTGTCAGTGGTTCTTAGTGGAATTAGCTGGCCTGTATCTTTCTCAAACTGATACAAAAAAAGAAGAAATAAGAATGGTTGTAATGGATGGCATTAAGTTTGCACAATAATTATAATATCTGTAGACATTGCACGATGAAAAATTGAAGTAAACAGTAATAGCAAGATAGCTGATTGCATTGGTTATCTGCAAGCTTCTGTTATGTTATGCAGAACAAAAATAATGGGCTGAGCAACTAATAAATATAAGAAGATATAAAGGACCATTACCGAAGACTCAGTTCTCTCATTCCAACTTCTAGAACATGACACGCCACTCAAGTTGTCAAAGTTCACATTTGCTATGTCTTCGTTTTAGTTTGCGACAAACTTTTCTGGTGATGTGAATAATGTGAAAACTAGCTTATAGCTAACTTTAGACAGACTAACATTAATCATTGTTACAGCCATAAGAAAGAAAACATTTGGGCCTGAATTTGTTATCCGCAACATAAAATAAGAACACTGAACCCAAGAGTCTGTTTAGAAATATTCAGGAAATATTGGCCAGCCACACCAGGGGGCCTTAGAACCTTCAGCCCCTCCTCAAACTATAAAGAAACATGGCATAAATTAAACTTACTGTAACACAAAAAACATAAAACCTAGCCTTCCAGGTCCTCCATCCTAAAAAAGAAACTAAAAGTAAACAGGGACAAAATAAACACACAATCACCTGAACTGAGGTGAGCTGAGGACTGCAAACAAAAGCCTCCTTCTCCTCCAGCCTTCCTAATATATGGCAGCCGAGAGCAGATCAGGTGCACCTGAGCAAAAAGAACAAAGAGGAGAGGAGAGAGAATACAAGAAGGAGGGAGCCACAACACTTGTTTACAACACTTTTACCACTGCCACTGTTTCACTATGTTTTAGCACGTCACACAAATATTTCAGTGGTTTATGTCAGGAATACAAAAAGTAACAAACATTGTACATCACCAAGACAAAGTTTTGTTGATCTTGGTCTCTCTGCCTTTGTTTGTTTGTATGTATTTATAGAAGGGCCGCGCATACAAAAACATTAATCTCAGCAAAGAGAAGAGATGCAATATGCCAGATTAAAGAGACCTGAATATTTTCTCCAAAATGATGTCTTAGAAACATCTGATTAAAGAGATTGTCGGAAAACAAAAGGGCCCAACCACCATGACACCACATAACAAGTAAATTGCACAGTCCCATGCTGTGTCTCAAACCGCGTACTTCTGCACTTACATTTGCTGTTTTATGTGCGTCCTAATTCAAGGTACGGACAAATGCAGTTCACTGATGATGGGCTCATTACTGTAAAAAGGGAATGTTTTCACCCTTAAAGACCGGCATCTGGCCTACGTAACCCAAGTTGCGGGACCAGCAACGATTTTGTTTGCTCTGGTAAACACAGCTAAATACAATAATTGGATACACAATGTATTAAACATACCACTACACTGTGTTTAAAAGAAGCCACCATTCAATGAGTTTGGTTAATTGAGCATTTTGCTACAGTGAACGATAACCTTTCTAGCTAGCTGGTTAGCTAGCAGTGATCGTCGCTTACAGTGAGGACACAGCCGCCATGTGTTTTCGAGACAACACTTGTTCACACACTGCACAAGTCTTTACAGTGTACAACATGGTCTGCTAAGGAAAGTATCCAAATTGAGAAAGAAAAGTGTCCTCATGTTTCTTTTCACTCCTCACATCCAGGCAAACATCAATCCAGTGGACTGATCTGTTTCAACACGTTGGTTTATGTTTCCGTGTCACATGTGTATTCCTGGGCTACTTTGGTCCATTGGTCATTAACTCAGGATGTAATCCATTAGTCCCCAGTCCCCCCTCTTCCTCTTCCTCCTCCGCACACACTGATGGGAAGGCATCCACATGTAATGGGACTCGGAGGAGCAGTCTGAGACGAACAGTAACAGTTTCCTGACTTCCCTCTGTCTGAGAGCTTTGTACTGAGTGGAACTCACTAATTATGTTCCCTCCTCTTCTGCAGTCACCTGTCAATCAATCAATGTTTATTTATATAGCCCAATATCACAAATGTTACATTTGTCTCAGTGGACTTCACAGTTTGTACAGAATATCAGTATGACAATACGACACCCTGTACACTGTGTTGTCAAGTTGCGTACTCACTTTATACCAAATGTTTCCAACAATTTTCTAACCCAGATAAAAGCGGCGCATTGCATTTGTGTGCCAGTAATGGAATTGTATCTCCTGAGCATGTATTACCTTTTGTTGTCCGCCAGAAATCATTGTAAATGTGCTCTAGAATTCAGATTTAAGCCTGATTTTTATGATATTGGAAGATTTTACCCTATAATCTTTTCACCGTCTGAAGGACTTTAGTCACCCTTTGGACGTCTGATTTTATGTTATCAGAGAAACATTAGCCTTTATCCGGTAGCACCTCCTTCATATCTTCACCATAAACACTCAGATTTTTGATGTGCTTTATTTAGTGTTTTTCCTGGTTTTAATTACAGAAGTGTACGAGACATCTGCGTTAATTCCATTTAAAAGCTCCTGATGAACAATGTATTAATCCTCAACACACCAACCCCTGGTTGTTGATATTGTTGGGATTCAAAGCCCCCTAGTTTCAGAAAATGAAGAATTGTATATTCAAAGTTTGTCTTGCTAAGTACCACAGGTCTATGAGCTTTTTGTGTAGCTGACGTTCACCCATGGCAGCATTAAAGCCCCGCAGAGCAACCAATGACGGAAAGACTCTTTGGATATTGAATGTGTACAGTTTCCCCACTAAGAGGTAATACATGTGGCTCTGTCTGCATTTCGGGTTGCCATACACCCCCCCTCCCTCCCCTGTGAAGGAAGACAGAAAATGTAAAAGCTGCACTCCCAGATTGCAAAAACAGATGGAATTTCAATGTGAGTGATCGGCAATGGGGAGCCTGCATGCATTGAATAAATAGATTGAGGGATGGATTTGGGTGTGGGTATAAGGGAAGAAGAAGAGGAGGAGGCGTGCAGTGTGTTTGTGTGTGTGAGCGCTCAGATTTATATGGCTGATGTGTGTTGTTTGTGCAGTTATTGAACACTAGTATATATTTGTATCTGAGAAGAAGCAGGATTTTTTGTTTTATGCTTTGTTTGTTTGTTTTAGCGCTGCAGTCTGCGGATGCAACAATTCATTGTGCACCCTGCAGGCATAACAAAGTGGATATCTTAATGTGTGTGTGTGTGTGTGTGTGTGTGTGTGTGGTGTGTGTGTGTGTGTGTGTGTGGTGTGTGTGTGTGGTGTGTGTGTGTGTGTGTGTGTGTGTGTGTGTGGGGTGTGTGTGTGTGTGTGTGTGTGTTGTGGTCTCTCTCATGTCACCATCAGCCTCCGTGTGTGTGTGTGGTTCGCTTTTGATGAGTCCCAGCTTTTTAAACTTCCCCTCACCTTGTTGTTCTCCTCAATTTGTTCGTCCTCACTGTAACTGTTTTCCTCTTCTGTCTGCATCTCTCATCCATCCATCTATCTCCACCCCCGCCCCCCCCCGCTGCTCCGTCTCCACCTCTGAATATTCAGGCCCTCAGAGCTGGTGTATTTTTGGTTGTTGTTACCTCTGCAGTAACACAAACACGGCCCATATACGCAAACACATACACACTTAGACAGGCAGCTTTGCCACAATGAACACACACACACACCGATTCACACAAACGATGCTGTCAACTGCAACAAAAAAGTACCTGGCGTTGTGAGACCGTTGAGACTCGCTAACTGGGAAGATTATTCTTACAGGGATTTCACACATCACTGCGCTCCATCCTATGGCTCCACCCTGTATCAGCACTGCTATTCCAGCAATGAATACTAATATTATACACTTCCTACACAAAGGTTGACTGTAAGTAGTGTGACTAGAAATGTATGGTGCTTGTTTTTGGTTTTGTGAATACTTCTCCTTATCAGTTTTCTTGTATACGCTGAGTTTTGTGTTTTGGCAGTCGGCGGAATAAATTAGATGGGGTTTTGAACTTTTTAACTGAAAAGATGAAGACAGCCGCACATATGTGACCCGCTCTATCGAAGGTCGGAGTCGGAAGTCGCATGGCTCATTTCAAAATGAACGTGGATTTGCGTAAAAAAATGTTTTCGGGGTTCAGGTGTTTTGTTTGATTTTAAATAAACAAGGTCTTGGCTTTCAGAATATGAAACTTTTATTCCAAATCACACGATAAATACATAGCTTGTAAAGGGAAGATGACAGGCACCTCGCACTCTGCTCTTTCGCAGCGCTGCTTCCCTCCCTCCGGCTAAGATTATTCCCCTCCCTCCGGCTAAGATTA
>NC_136912.1:42938288-43052549 GCF_949606895.1 Notothenia rossii | reverse complement strand
CAGCATGGTAACATGACGCTCATGCCACGCCCCTCTCCTTTGCAGGGCAGCGCGGTCAGCTGCAGCTCATTTGCCACAGAATCAGCCCTTGTGAAGACAGGGCTGGAATAGAGCAAATAGAGCGAAATGAGGCATGGCTAAAATGCATGATATATTTGGTATTTTGAAAAAAAACTTCACAGACATGTTTTATAGGTATGGCCCTACAATATATTATTCAAATATAGCATGATAGGTCCACTTTAAGTTATTAAAGAAACATTAGAGTTAAGCTCGTAGCCCCACCGTATTGTGGGGAGGCTTTTATTCAGTTTTTGTACCAGTTTTACTCACAGGAGAGAAAGAGACCTCTGCGATAACTGCAGTAGAAATACCCTGAACGATGAACAACATATTAATCCTCGGAGACGCTTGATCATAAATGATTGTTCGGTAACCACTAACCTAACAGGATGAAGACAGCAGCACTTTTAAATACAACTTAAAGGCCAATTAAATACATCTGTAGACAAGGAACATGTCAGTGTGTAAGTCCCCAAACCCCCTGTACCTACACTGGCCATCAAACTAACAAAAGCTCTTTTAAAGCTACAGTTATTGATTTTTCCAAATCAGTTTCTTATCTACACATTTAATAGACACTATACACTACAACAATATCAGCATTGATTTGGATTTGTCTACACTGGCCACAATGTAAACATTTAATTTTCACTCTATTCTAGCTGTTTCCACAACTCTTGAGAATTTTTTTTTCAAATCCATTATGTTCCCCCGTTAGTTCTTAGAATGCTGTGGCACCCAATGGGTGAATCAGAGCACTTTTCTGGAAAGCAGAGGCTTCAAAGTGCAGAAGATTAACCAAACCAATGAATGAACTAAAAGCATTTAGTGAAAATATTGATCAGTGCCGCTTTAAAAATCAATAAAAAGTTTTCAGAAAATAACTGAGATTGACAATTGTGATGACCTGTCAATGGTGCATTCAACTGGTTGATTCTGGCGTTTTAATGCTTTGTTGAGTCATATATTACATTGCATTTAGCTGACACTTTTATCCAAAGCGACTTACAATAAGTGCATTCGACCGAGAAGATACAAACTTGAAGTTAACAGAATCATATAAGTACATCAGGTTTCATAGAGCCAAAACGTTTCAAGTGCTACTCAACTGGCTTTAGATAAGCCAGTCCTTTATTAGTATAAAAGTGCTTTTTTAGTAATTGTATTGCTCAAAGTGGAGTCGAAAGAGATGAGTTTTCAGTCTGCGCCGGAAGATGTGTGGGCTTTCTGCTGTCCTGATTTCAATGGGGAGCTCATTCCACAATTTTGGAGCCAGGATAGCAAACCCACGTGTTTTTGCTGATGGGAACTTGGGTCCCCCTCTCAGTGCGGGTGCAGCGAACCGTTTGGTTGATGCAGAGCGGAGTGCACGTGCTGAGGTGTATGGTTTAACCATGTCCTGGATGTAGGAAGGGCCAGATCCATTCACAGCATGGTATGCAAGTACCAGTGTCTTGAAGTGGATTCTAGCAGTTACCGGAAGCCAGTGAAGGGAGCGGAGAAGCAGAGTGGTGTGGGAACATTTAGGAAGGTTGAAGACCAGGCGAGCCGCTGCATTCTGGATGAGCTGCAAAGGTTGGATGGCACATGCAGGTAGACCAGCCAGGAGAGAGTTGCAGTAGTCTAGGCGTGAGATGACGAGAGCCTTGACCAGAAGTTGCGTCACTTTCTGGGTCAGGTGGGGACGCATCCTCCTGATGTTGTAAAGCGTGTATCTGCAGCAGCGGGTTGTAGCAGCGATGTTTGCAGTGAAGGACAGTTTGTTATCTAGGGTCACACCCAGATCCCTTGCAGTCTGAGTCGGGGAAACAATAGAGGGGCCAATGTTGATTGTTTGGTCAAGAGTGGGACAATCTTTTCCTGGAAGGAAAAGCAGTTCAGTCTTGTCAAGGTTGAGCTTGAGGTGGTGAGCAGACATCCACTGAGAGATGTCAGCTAGACAAGCAGAGATGCGTGCAACGACCTGGGTCTCTGAGCGGGGAAAGGACAGAATTAATTGGGTGTCGTCAGCGTAGCAGTGGTATGAAAAACCATGCGGGCTAATGACAGATCCGAGCGAGTTTGTGTACAAGGAGAAGAGGAGGGAACCAAGAACAGAGCCCTGAGGGACCCCTGTAGTTAATTGACAAGGGTCGGACTCGGGCCCTCTCCAAGTTACCCTGTGGGTACGGTCTTTGAGGTATGAGGTGAGGAGGGAAAGTGCAGAGTCTGAAACTCCAAGTTCTTGGAGAGTGCGTTGGAAGATCTGATGGTTCACCGTGTCGAATGCAGCAGACAGGTCCAGAAGGATGATTGACAGAGGAGAGGGAGGCTGCTTTAGCAGGGTGCAGTTCCTCAGAGACAGCAAGGACAGCAGTTTCTGTTGAGTGATCTGCCTTGAAACCAGACTGGTGCGGATCCAGACGGTTGTTCTGATGGAGATAACAGGAGAGTTGTTTAAAGACAGCGCGTTGAAGTGTTTTAGACAGGAACGAGAGGAGAGAGACAGGCCTGTACTTTATAACATCGGACGGGTTGAGAATGTGTTTCTTTAGGAGAGGGTTTACTCTTGCCTCCTTGAGAGTGTTTGGAAAGTGACCAGAAGTTAGAGAAGTGTTGATTAAATGGTTGAGAGACCGTAGAATATCAGGAGCGACAATCTGAAGGAGGTTTGACGGGATAGGGTCCAGAGGACAGGTAGTAGGACGGGCAGAGGTAATGAGAGTAAGAACCTCACTTTGAGAGAGGGGAAAAGGAGGTTAGTGTTTGGGTGAACAGGCGGTCTGTGAGTGAAGGTGAGTCAGAAAAAGAAGAGCGAATATCATCAACCTTTCTTTCAAAGTGGTTAACAAAGTCGCTTGACAGAAGGGAGGAGGGGGAAGGGACTTTGGGGGGTTCTAAGAGGGTGGAGAAGATGGAAAATAGTTTTAAGTAAAGTAAAGTAAATACTTTTGGTTTTTCGGACTGAGGCAAAACAAAGAATCCAAAGATGTCCCTCTGGGTTTGGGTTGAAGTGACAGATGTTTCTCACTGCTCACATTGCAAAGACAATTAATCAAATAATGAATCTGATTAATCAATATTGAAAACGGTTCCATCTGCACTGATAGCACCATACAGTTCCCGGCTTGTTCTTTTCCAAACAGATTGTCTGTGGATAAGTTTGAACATCCAATTGGCTTGACAGTGATAGCAGCAAATACAATGTGTTTAGCGGTATTGGAGGGCAACGGACAAGTCTTAGTGGAAATAGTCAGAGAAAGAGAAGCCTACACAGCCATAAAACAGTCACTCCGGACAACTGACTGGGTGAAACATCCATTAAGATTCACACCAGTCAATGTCAAATGTCCACACCAGCGCTCCGCTGGTGTGGACATTTTCTGAACGCGCAAAAAAATATGGGACACGTTTAAAGTGGAGCTCCCCTTAGGAACCTAGGCTGTCTAAATGTTAATATATGTCTGTCTGACATTCTGGTGCTTCAGCCACTGGACTCTGGACCTCCACAGAGAGTTTGGAGGCTTGGAGAGAGACGAAAGAGCAGCTCTGTGGTGGATATGTGAGAGAAAGAGGGGAGGGGTGGGAGGTGTGAGTGAGAAACATAGAGATCTGTAGGGGAAAGTTGAATGATTAGAGTGATAAAAAGGATTTGATGTGAAAACAGTAAGTGAAGGGAGGAGAATTCCAGGGAGAAGGAGGAGGAGAAATTATTGAAATGATTTTGAAAAGGAAGGTAGGATTTAGAAAGCAGGAAATGTTAGAGCAGCCTGGAGTTGCTGCAGGGCTTAACAGCCTTTTGGGGGGCTGGTTGTTAAAAACGTGCCGCAGGCCACTGGACCAGAGCCAGGACTCAGACACCTCTTCGTGTGTGTGTGTGACCCGAATGTACCAAAAGGCCCTGCAGAGAGCCAGCAGTGCACATCTGTTCACCTGTGCATATCCATCTTGCCTGCCAGAGGAAAACGCTTCTGAACTGCTCAGACTTCAGTTTTTTTTTGCTCTACAGCAACAACCCCTGTCAACTTCTTTTCATTAAAAAGTTTTCCCCTTCATTTAATCTTTGTCAGGTACTGTACAGAGATATAATTAACCATGATCTCATTCAGAGTTTTTTTTTATGTTCGCACTTACTAATTAGATCTGACATTTAGGTTTTCAAATGTGTTTTTTATTATTAGTGGCTGCCTCAGTGATGTTCCCTCTTGCTTTAAACAATGAGTTTGATATGTTTGGAATTAGTCATCTTCGTTAGCGGCGTATTTCTCCTGCCAGGCATTCTCAACCGAGTCATAAAAAGTATTGCTGAACAACAGACCCTCTATGAACACTAGACTATGTTACTTTAATTGAACAGGAGCCACTGTAGCTATATAAAATAAAGAAAATATATTAGTTAAATAAATAATAACATACATCGATCAGTTGTTTGTGTTGCGTTTATCTTTATGCAGACGATACTGTCCTACCTTGTAAAGCGAATCTCTTGCAAATTGAATTGTTTTACACTTCAATTTTTGCTACTTTTCAATGATTTAATCCAAATCTAAAGCTTTTCATTTGTCATTGCCTGATTTGATGGTAAACAACTGCACACACAATTTCTGGGCATATGAATTGTCACTAAACTTAATTTTAAAGCCAAATTAAGTATAGATTATTTTATTTACAGATTCAGAAACTGCTTTTTATTTACTGATACAATATTGGTGAAAACCGCCCAAAACATCTTTGGTTCCCATGCCCCTGACATCGCTGACCTCCAGCCTATAGGAATAACAACAAATAAAATCCACTCTAGTGTAGGCTTTGTCTGGGGGACTGTTGCCCTCCTCCCAACAGGTACCTGATCCACCAGCAGCCTCAGAAACAGTTTTTCTTCACAACACGTAACCTGCTGAACTCTCAAACCGTGTACTAGCCCATTCCCCCTACCCAGTCGTGACCTTCAAACTACAGCGCTAACCCACCACCACAGTCCCATTCATACTCACGGGGCTTCCACCCACAGTTCCACACACTCATGGACCTTGTTGGGAAAATATTTTCCTGGGCCCATAACTTTGACCCAGTGTATCAGTTTGTTCTGCCCTCACTGAGGACAGGCCTGCATCCTGGGTGCTGTGCTCTCATACCTCATTCACACCAACGGTGTTTCAGGGCCGGTTCGGAGCTGGTGCTTGAAAAGCACCGGGTTTTCTTCTTCACGCCGCAGCGGAGCAGCCTCTTAGCTCCGGAATCCGGTTTGTTTCAAGCAAAAGCACTGCATACGTCACGCTTACGTCGAGGCGGGGGCAGGGGCAGGGGCGGGATCAACTCCTGAACAACAACAAAAAGCCGGCGTTTTATCCAGTTTGTACACAACGATGGATAAACTTAACAAGCAGCAGTGGTCCACTGAAGAGACCAGCTACCTACTGGCAATCTGGTCTTCCGAAGAGGTACAGAGGAAGCTGGAGCACAATCGGCCATTGTTGTTGTTGTCGGTGTCAGCTGTAAGGGGTTTCCGCGCGGTTTGGCTTTATGAAGCAGGCACGCAAACGGTTACGTCATGACGCAAGTGTGAAAAGAGCCGGAGCTAAACCGAAGAACCGGTTCTGAACCTGAAAAGCTCTAGCACAGAGCTTGAACCGGAGTTGCGTTGGTGTGAATGAGGTATCAGTGTTTTGTCTCCCTGTTCCTGCCGGTTGGCGTCAGCTGGTAGAGGTGTTATGGTTTTATCTTGTTATGCACAATGTTGATTATTCTCTCAGAACCAGCTACAGTAAATACAGGGGTCTGGGGTAAAGATCTTCAGAATTGGTTTGGCAACCGCTGTGTCACCTCGTGGCTGCAGCACATGTCTTGTGAATTTTCCGGCCGAAGCTCCAAATAAACCATCATTGTTTGTAGCTCCCTCCAGTAAATGACACGAGGCTGAGGTCTTGATTTAAAATACGGGGTTTATTTCTTGGGACCTTTTCCAATCCGTGGGAACTGGGTTATAAGACCAGTGGCGGCGCCAGGGTATGGCTGGGGTAGGCTACAGACATACCAAGAAATGGCTTAGCCCTACCTTAGCCCCACCATGAAAAATTATGTTAAAGTAAGCAAATTAAATTATAAGAAAAATGCTAAATGTTGAGAACATGCATTGCGAAAATATACGTGCCGTGTCCACAACACACAAACTGATCCTGCTGTAACAACAAGTGCACGTTACTGATGCAATATGGTTGAGACAATTCAGGCTTATGCTAGAAGAGGGGTGCAAGGAATAGTCTAAGTAGTGGGGGAGTTTTATACACTAAAGGTGTGGAAATTCTCTCGCGTTATAATATCAGCGCGGCCGCGGTCAGATCAATATTACTCCGAATGCAATTTGAATAGACCTACAGCCAATCAGAGCAACGAAACGTTGGGACTGCGTCATGCATTACTGATTGAGATCAATCGGAACCGCCATTCAGTATCCCCATTGGATCTTCAACATGTACTATCATACGTCACGTTCACAGTGATCGCTTTTACTAGAAGACAAATGTGCCGTTAAATTTCATACAGTTAAATTTTGATTGAGACAGGGAAATAATCTAAACCTCACGCGTGGCATTTCACTGTCAAGGGGGGCGATATAGCGTGTATGTAATTACATTGCAAATACTGACTGAGCCCCACCACTGTATGGGTTAGCCCTACCATAGATTACCAAACAAAAATACTCTGGCGCCGCCACTGTACAGTATAAGACGGAAACATATAAAAGGTAAACAACAAATAAATATGTAATATATGCATATGTCATCACTGTTAATGCAGCCAATTAAACAATAAACGGCACACATATCCCACACAGCAAGTAGCATAAGCTAACAATAGCATGTAGCACAAGCTAGCGCATAGCATACATACACACACATAACCTGCAGCTCAACCGCACACAATTACAAAAACAACCAGCACAAAAACGTACTGCAGATTAGTTCCGCCTCTATTGTTGTTACACATAAAAAGGTAGGAACCAAAAATACAATGTGGAACAAATGAACAACAGAAAGTGAAGACAGTTACAGTGTTTGCCATCAAAGTTCCAGCTCTCCCCGTGTCTCTCAGAGTCTCGTCTCCAATTGCTTCAGAAGTTTCCATCACAGACCTTACCCTGCTTTGTGCACATATTCCTCACATCTGTATTAAATATTTGTTACATCTGTATTTAACATATATTTCACTAAACCCTGCACCTTATCAGTATATGCTTCAACCTTTGCATCTTATCTGTAAATAGGTATTTCATATTTACAAACTTGTAACCTAACCTAACATAGTTAATTGCAATCCATCCAATCGTTGTTGGGATCATAGCGCAGTGGACCAATCAGCCGACGGAACGAAATTGTTGCTAGCATGGCTAAAAACTGAATGATCATGAATACTATAGTGACATACACTTTATGGTGGTTTTGCTGACTCAGCTCATCCTGTCTGGGTTTATGTCTCTGCAGGGGAGGGGGGGTATCTGATGTTGTTGTATCTGATGTGTTTGTGTCTCTACATGCAAGACCAGCTCAAGCGGTGATGGGGCCCCGAGGATCATTTTTCTTTATGGCACTATGTAAATAAGCCTTCTCTAAACCTGCTGTTCTGTTCCGTTCTGTTATGAGGCTTCCAACATTTTAACATTTTGCCCACCTGGCACAGAGCTGCAATCTGTGCAGAGACAGAAAACAGTACAGCAGGTTGTGAAAGCCACTGTAGGTTAAACACTGTTTGCTACACTAATTCTGACACTACAGACAATTCATATGAACAAACATAATGCGATGCAAGTGAAGAGTTGACTGTCAGTGTGTGTTATGGGAGAACATCACACACACACACACACACACGCACGCACGCACGCGCGCGCACACACACACACACACACACACACACACACACACACACACACACACACACACACACACACACACACACACACACACACACACACACACACACACACACACACACACACACACACACACACACATACACATACACAGGTCATGCCAAGAGTTGATATCTAAATGGCAAACCATCATCATGACTGTAGAGCTGTTGGATCAGAAAACACCAGGTTTATGAAATCAAACAGCTTCACTGAATCAAAGTGTTGATGAAAAGACAGTGTTTGAAAACCTGACAGTTGAAATTGGCAAAATATAGTCGAACTTAGGCTTTATTTATTTCTATCTTTTACCATTCAGACAATTATGACCTTCAGTTTGCAGAGAAATTTGATTTATTGATATGTTGCTCTAAAAAACCAAAAATCAAAGGGATAACCTTTTGCAAAAAACAAATGTCTAACATGGTCTGGAGGTGTTAAAAGACAGACATTCTATTTTTAAAAAAATCCCTTTCCCTCTTTTTTTTTCTTTATTTGGATGACAAGTCTCAGTGTCTGAGTAAACAAAAAGAGCCCTTGACTATAAAATACACTTTAGGCATTTTAAATAAGAGAGTGATGCCGTTTCCTCTTTTTTTTAGTACTGCATCTTTACTGCTCCTGCCGGTTGAAGTTTAGTATTGTGACATTTCAAAAAGTACAATTTAAACCCTGATAATGCCCACACTTTAGTACAGCAATTACTGGGATTTGGAGGAGTACAAAGACACACCTGCACAAATTAAATCTGTATATTTTGATAATAAGGTTCCTAGTTGATGTCTGGCCTAGGAAACCACAACAAAGGTCCAGAAACAGCTAAACAAAAAATGCATTTTTAAACATGGTACACTTTTAAAACTATAATTTCCTTTTGCTTTAATTGAGCTACTTACCGTCATATTGTGAAGGATTTGGACATAATTGCAATGGGTGTTGGAAAAAGGATGGCAATATAGCAATATAACATCGATTCATTTAAGTATTAATGTTCTATTCGAAAATAATTAATATGGCAAATACAAATCTAATCAAAAGTCAGCCAGATAGACAAGTTAGTCAAAACAAAGATGGAAGATTACTCTTTTGCATTTGAAAAAAAAGGTTGAAACATATGGTAATGCAATGTTTAAAATGGCAAAACAATCTGATTGTATTGTGATAATGGTTAGAGGGTAATGGGGTCTTGGGTTTTACAACAACACAAAGTTACCACATTGAAACTTTCATAATAAATGGAGAATATTCTTCTTTTATCGAGCTAAAAAGAAGCTTATAAAATTAGTGCTCAGATGTTGGTACACTATGTTCCTAGTGAAGATAACAAGGCAATCTTGCCTCAGTAACATTTGCACAAAGATCCCACTGTGTTACAGCTTTACTTTGTTTGTCAGCAAACAGAAGAGCTCGGTTTGCTTCATGTAAAGTTAGCATCAAGGCACTTCATTTTAATCTCAAACTTCAGAAGAACGTGTTCAGTGTGCGTTCGTGCTCGCCTCTGATCACAGCTAAGAAACACTTTGTGAGAACTTGTTAAATGCGGAATCTCTCCCTCTTTTTTTAACTTTCTATAATTTCCTTTCTCTCACTTTCTTTCTCACAGGCCGACTGTCTTTCCAGAGAATACCTTCGCAAACACTTCCCAGCTGCAGATACATGATGCAAAGAATGAGGTAAGTGATAAAATGCACTAAACACACTTTGATGCACACACTCACGCACACAGATATCTTGTCGTCTATGTGTGCTACCTCTGGGAGAGAGGAGTGATTTACACAGGCTTAAAATAGGCTTTAGCAAGTGACTCATCCAGGAATTTCCCCAAATCCTTAAGCAAAGCCAGGTTTGTTGATAGAAAGCCTAATCATTGTCATCTAATTCGCTCTTTAAATTATGCAAATGACTTGTAGAAGCAGGACAAACCCCTAAACAAACTGAAGATTGTTTAAGATTTGTCTCTGAAATTCCTCTTTTAGCTGGAGCACAATAGGTGCAGAGAGACAGTAAAACAGAAGAGTAGTTCAAATTTATGGAATTAAACAAATACAATACACTGTAATCTGCATAGTGGTGGTTCGAAGCTCTGTAAAGACTTGAGCAGGCGTCCTGTTTCAGTGACTCTCTTACTTCGAGCTGCAGCACAGGGTGAACTTAAAGACTTTAAGAGCCTTTGACAAGTTCTCTGAATTTTCGGAGGGGTGTGGAAGGGGCAGAGGTGAGCCGAGGACGCCCGAGGTTAAGCAGACATAGAAGCAGAAAGCGAGATGGAACGGTGAAGAGTGAAAAAGCCTTTGATCCTGTGATTCTCATCTGAAATAACAGGCTGCGCCGCTCAGTTCGGCCCTACACCTTCCTCATTACAGATCAAAGCCGCGGACTGCTTGACACTTAGATGCTGCGAAAACTCAATCAGCAATCCCTCTTACCCCGCGAAGACAAGTATTTCCAAACGTGCACAGAATGCAACACTCCGGACCCAGAGTGCAGCAGCTCACACTCACAGGTTTTGCTCCCATTTGCTCACACGCAGGCCCATGAGGCTGTGTGCACTCTCACATCCCTCACCCTACCCCACTGGGAAACATAATGGGATGTCCGTGTTCATCCACCCAGAGGCTCCCTAACGTGAAGAATCCTCAGAGCGTGCTCCCCTCTTTGATCATCGTATCTACAAAGAGACGGAGACAGGGAGAGATGCTTTGTGCTGAGTATGCAGAGCTGCAGCAGGTTCCTACTGTATAGGCAGGGGTGCACACAACTTTCTCAGTGAGGTACTCAGATGAGTACCTGGAGTCAGTGTTTGGTACTCCAACTTCCGGGGGGGGGGGGGGGGGGGGGGTTAGTAGTAGAGTGCAGAGCTTCGTGACCACAGAGCGTGTGAACGTTGTGATCAGCTGTTTTAGCGCAGTGCTGCTGTACAGGCCGACGTTAACAGCAGCCCTGTCTGTGCACACGGAGACCAACTCCGTCGTCCGATGATCTAACCGCCTTCTGGAAAAGCTTCACATATACATCGGTACGCAAATGCGCTTTGTGACACAAGTGACGGTACGCATTTCAGATTGTTGCCGCGCATGCGTACCTGCGTACCACTTATGTGCACCCCTGTGTATAGGCCTCGACCCAGCTCTACGCTCTCACTCAGTCAACAGGGTGCTGCAGGCACCGTCCCTCAGAGACTACACCTCTGCAGCTAGTGAGCCACACACTTCAGGCTTGGGATCTCTTCATTTACATTGTATAAGGACTAAATCACCAAGACAGATTGCTTGGGGGGTAAATGACTTAGCAGGATGTCCCAAAACTACTTTGAGGACATCATAATCTAATTCTCCTGTTCCTATTTGTATTTTCTGCCTCTATTGTAACATGTTTCCGTGCTTTAAACCACTTAGGGATGTCACACCCCTTAGCCTATCACACGTTGGAGTGCTAACCAATACAAGTGCGAGTGTTATATGGTTTATATGTCATTTAGCTTACAGAGATAAGCAAAGGAGTTCAATGGAGGTGGGTGGGGGTAGTGTGTGGGAGCCTTTGCAGACCATTTACATGCACAAAAACTATATAACACAGGGGGATAATGCGCTGATCTACCAGTCGATGGGTCAGTGTTTAGATACCCTGCAGCCAACATTTCAGTCACTTTGGATAAAAGCTTCAGCTAAATAACAAAATCTAATGTTAATACAAATTCAGTGTGAAGTAAGGACACCAGCTTGGTTTGTCTGGTATCTATTTTCATACATTCCTGACATTTCAACCATTGTATATACACTCACAAGGCCACTTTATTAGGTACACCTTGCTAGTAACGGGTCGGAGCCGCATTTTTTTATTCTTCGTGGCATAGTCTAAGTTGCTGTAAATATTCCTCACAGATTTTGGTCCATATTGACATGATAGCACACAGTCGCTGCAGATTTGTGGCTGCACATCCATGATGTGAATCTCTGGTTCCACCACGTCCCAAAGGTGATCTATAGGATTTAGATCTGGTGACTGTGGAGGCCATTAGAGTGAGAGTGAACTCATGAATTTGAGCTTTGTGACATGGTGCGTTATCCTGCTGGAAGTAACCATCAGAAGATGGGTACACTGTGTTCATAAAGGGATGGACATGGTCAGCAACAACACTCAGGTAGGCTGTGGCGTTTAGATGATGCTCAATTGGTACAAGGGGGCCCAAACTATGCCAAGAAAATATCCCCCACAACATTTCCCCCCCACCACCCACCTGAACTGTTGATACCAGGCAGGACAGATCTATGCTTTCATGTTTATGCCGAATTCTGACCCCACTGTTCAAATGGCGCATCAGAAATCCAGACTCATCAGACCAGGCAACATTTTTCCAATCTTATATGATCCAGTTTTGGTGAGCCCGTGTGAATTGTAGCCTCAGCTTCCTGTTCCTAGCTGACAGGAACCCGATGTGGGCTTCTGCTGCTGTAGAACCATCTGCTTCAAGGCTCCACGTGTTATCCACTCAGAGAGGGTCTTATGCAGAACTTGGTTGTAACTAGTGGTTCTTTGAGTTACTGTTGCCTTTCTATCATCTTGAACCAGTCTGGCCTTTCTCCTCTGACCTCTGGCATCTTTGGCCCAGAGAACTGCCGCTTACTGGATATTTACCCTTTTTCTGACCATTCTCTGTAAACCTTAGAGATGGTTGTGCGTGAAGATCACAGTCGATCAGCAGTTTCTGAAATACTCAGACCAGCCCGTCTGGCACAAACAACCATGCCACCTTCAAAGTCACTTAAATGACCTTTCTTCCCCGTTCTGATGCTCGGTTTGAACTTCTCCAGGTCCTCTTCACCATGTCTACTGCATATGCCTAAATGCATTGAGTTGCTAATTAGATATCTGCGTTAACGAGCAGTTGTACAGGTGTATCTGATAAAGTGGCCAGTGAGTGTATTGTAGTATATAGCCAGTGTATGACGATATTTGTGTAAAGATAAAAAAAATTGAAATCCATGCAATTGTTCCTTTGGCTTGTAACTAGGTCGGCCTTAAGGCTCAGTCCCCCTTAAGTGATCCTGGACTTTACACTGCTTCTTTCTAGGGTTGGGGGATATGAAGATTATTTTGACTAAATACCTCAATATCAATATTGTGAAAATAATGGTAGGGTAAATTGTAAATATGTTATGAGCCAGACTGACCTACATGTATTTTGTTACAAATAGTTTTTCTTCAGTTTTATTTTTATGAGAATATGTAGGCCTAATGCTGTGCTAAAGTGTGAAGAGTTACGGCGTAGGATTGTGTAATATTTATAATATTATAAAAAAAATTGCGCTTTGCACAAGTTCTATCGATAGGAGTTTATTTTACACAGACTACTACTTGTTAATACAAATAAAAAGCTATATGCCTTATCGATGTCATTCTCTATATAGCCTTCCGATGATAACATTTTATCAGAATTTTTCCCAATTGTGCGGGACATTACAATCTTCTGGGACATTAACATCTTCCTAGACTTGTAAAGGCTTTAGACGCGAGACATCCACGTAGGACTCAGGTGGAACCAACAGTTTTGTCTCTCACTTTGGATCTTCCTCACGGGCTCTTTATGTGTTCAATGCTTTGGGACATGCTGATTGAATCATTCTACGCTTTAGCAGCGAGCCCTTAACTAACAGGCTGAACTGGTTCTAGTGTTCACCCGCAGATGGTCTGGGGGAACGAGCGGCCCCACAGCGTACCGTGGGTTGTGTCCCTGGGTGGCGGAGGAAGAGAAATAGAATTTTCTGTCTTTGTCAAAGAGAGAGGAGAGAGACATGAAAGACAAGCAGCAGGAGAGGAGATGAAGAGATCTGAACAGAGGAGGGAAACAACAGGGGTGTGTAGGGAGGGAGGGGAAGAGTGTGGAAAAATCAATGTCTGTACAATAAAGGAAGGCAAGAGGATAAAAACCTCTCAGGGATTCCAGTGACGGAGCGATATGCTGCTTGTTTCTAGATTTAACCTTCTCTCCGGCACTTGATTGCTTTTATTACTGACCAGTCATGAGAATTTACCGATGCCTAAACTGTGGCAATAACCCAGATTTCTTTTGACTTCTTCTTCTTTACTTCTACCCCGGTTTTGACTGTTTCCATTATAGGATTTGTCCATCTAAACAGCAGAAACAACTGCTTGACGAATGTTGGACCAAATCCATAATATTTACATAGGCCATCATGCATTTCTTTGGCATTGCACTCACTATGCTTTTCTTTTAGCCTCCCACTTTAGTGTAATATTTTATAATCAATCTCTTGTGCGGGAAATTATTATCACTACGGAAGCCGGCGACAACGTTACCATCGTTGGCTTTTCGACTGTTAGTCGGCCTGCGGTTGGACTCGGGCTCTGTTGGGAGCAGATGCTCATATTAAATAGTGATAGTGGTACAAGGACACTGCTTGTTGCTGCAGGTGATATTCAGCTCAGTGTTAACTGGAGGACTGAGCTGCTGAATGCTTCATCGCTCTCCTCCTCCCGTTCTTCCTTCATTTCTATGTAAGTCACCGACTGGTTGCCTGACATTTTTAAACACCATCACCCTGTTGATCAGATCAACCTGTTGAGGCTGATTTTTCCAGCAATTGGGTTTCTGTGGATCACATAATGTTGATGGCCCCAGTTTGAAAAACACATGTAAACCAATGCATTTGCACAATGCCTATTTGTGTGCTTTTTGACATCCATCAGGCAACTTAAATTGTTGACCTTTTCTTTTACACGATAACTGTGAAGGTGTGCTCACAGAGTAATTTTAAAGAACAAAATAGTGTCCTTTGAGTCGTATTGCGCAGTGCAGATATCACCTTCATTCAGCATTACAGTATGTTAATTGGTTTCGTAACCAGGGTTTTGTTGCGATACTATGATTATTATACTTTAAAACGTAACTGTTAACGCACACAGCAACTGTGGCAATCCTGCGCTGCTGGCCAATGCTTGTAGCATGTAGCTTACGGTATAAAATTAGAGGGTGTGTGTGTGCGCGCGTGCGTGTGTGCCTGTGTGTGTGCCTGTGTGTGTGCCTGTGTGTGTGTGTGTGTGTATGTGCCTGTGTGTGTGTGTGTGTGTGTGTGTGTGTGTGTGTGTGTGTGTGTGTGTGTGTGTGTGTGTGTGTGTGTGTGTGTGTGTGTGTGCGTGTGCGTGTGCGTGTGCGTGCGTGTGTGTGTGGCTCCAGTGTGTCCTGAAGGTGTAGCCTGTGGAAGTTTGTGTCAGGCGCTCGGCCCAGAGTGTGGAGCAAACAGTTCTGATGTCAGCTCTCTCTCTGAGGGACAGTAAATAAAACATGTTCAGTTGACCAAGACTCAAAGCTTTAATGATAATTTTTCCTCATTGGCTGTAGTCCCTGTATCTACTCTTTCCCTCACACACATACAAATTGAATCACAGTTCATGTAGATTAGACAAAAGAAAAGGTTGGTAAATCTTCAAGTCTTAAAAAGTTAAATGGACTTTCCTAAAAGCAAAACAATGTTATCAGACAAGCTCAAAATTCCTCACAGGACACATACAGTAGGGCCAGTAGAAACAAAGCGAAGTTAATTATTACCTGTTTTAGATCAAGTTAAACAACTGAAACATAAAAGGGGGCATTGTAAGAACTAGCAAATGAACATGGTTGGAAGCCCATGTAAGAAATGTTTGTATCTACTGAGATCTCCTTATGGAACAACTTACCCCTGCGTATAAAACAAAGTAACCAATAGGCATGAAGTTATTGCTTTAATGTTCTATCCCCTAGACGTTCTGCCATTATAGTCTTTTTTTAGTCTTGATCTTTTTAATCGCATATAAAAATCCAATTAAAACTCAAAGAAATTAACCTACAGAAAACTGTCACTTAGCTCTGTAATCCCCTCAGGTCGTCTGGGCCTCTTAGCCTGTTTTAGAATACTGTTTGGTTAAATGTCCTACATCTTTACACCATTGAATACTTGGTTTAAGTTAATCCCTCTCAACATTCCTTTTTCTAGCAGGCAGTGCATTTATTAGCCCCAAAAGACAATATGTCAAATGTGTGTGATTTCTAGCTTGTTGTGCAAGACACTGGATATATACATGCTATAATGCTGCTTTAACATATATATTTAAAATAGTACATTTAAGCTATTGAAGAGTGTTTTTCTATCATGTTTCTTTAGTTTTTTTTTGGTTTAGAGACCATTTATTACTGGCTATATCCAATCAAACCGTTTTATATACATGCTGTTTTATACTTTATGCACTGTACAAACTGAAGCCAAGCAGCCCAGCATGTTGTGAGAAGATGGGCTTTGCTTTTTCTCAAAATACCCTTTAATCACTGCGTCAAAAACATTTTATCACAGACATCTGAGTACGCTTTTTTATCCCTTCATCATAGCCGTTTGCTGAGCTGTTCTTCTTGTTCTGACTCTCTTCCAGAATGCATGAACATAAAACAGAAAAATGCTCATTGTTTAATTTGATGTCAAAATCGAAGCTGGAGTTATGATGAAGCCTCTTAAGCCCCCTTGATGATTCCTCTTTTCGTGTTTCCTTTTCTTATTGGTCCTGTTTTACCTTCCCCACTTATTGTTGCCTCATTTGTCCCAGTTTCACAGGCTCAGCTTCTTCCTAATGTGTTTGTGCTTCGTACATATTCAGCCCTCTCTAATCTGGACTGTAACTCCCTTCTCTGGTAGGAAGATTAAATCATGAGCACATTCTGCTGTTTGTTGAGATACTAACAGATGGATTCATGAGTAGTTTTGAACTATGAAGGACAACGTTCTGCCAAGAGTTTTTTTTAATATAAATTATCACTCTGCCAGGAGAAAAGCGCTGCATTTAAAAAAAAAAAGTATGCAAACAACACATGCAAATTAAGAAACATCTATACCAACTTGACCAAACATGCGCAATACAAAACAAACCTGCAAGAAGCAACAAAAACGGGGACACTAAAATGTGCAGCGCTCCGGGCCAAGCTGTTTGACGCTAAATGGACTGTATATATATACAGTAGCACTTTATCTGTCAGGGTTTTGGTATGAATCAGGACCCAATCGCAGTGCAAAAAAGGGAATCAAGGAGTCTTAACAAAACGCGAGCTTTAATAAAAAAAAAAGCTGATGACAAGGAACAACTTAACATGACCGGGTATCACAAGGAAGGATCAGGACAAAAACCGACATGAACAAACATGGAGGGGACAAGAAAGACGACTACGAACCGACAAGGAACACAAGAGCCGTTTCTCAAAGTCAAGGACGCTTCCTTGGTAGGACATGTCCTTCCGAGTCAGGTCCTTGAGAGGCTAGGCAAAAATACTTCCTAGCATTCGGAGAATGAAGAATGGAACAGGCTAGCAAGTCTGCAGGTGTGCGTCATATGCAAGGCTCCGCCTTAAATTAAACTTTCACGGAACCCATTTATGGTGATAACAAATGTAATAAAGTAACATATTTACCAACACATTTACTACGCCACTGAACATACTTACATTTAAATGTGTACTGCACAGATTCAGCCATTTTCCGCCAAAGATTTTGGAAATTGGTCCATTTGCAAAGAATTGTGGGTCATTTAAGACCGCCGAGGATACACATAAGCAGCCTTGACATTTTCTGCAACGAAGGATTCAGTCCTCGGTAGAATTCCAAGGATCCTGTACATTGGAACAGTCCTTATAGCGGGATTCGATGACGTAGCATCCTTGAAATAGAGGCTCTGAAGGATCCTTCCTTGACATTGAGAAGCAGCTATGGAAAAGCAAGACTAAATACAAAAGGGTAATCACAAGACCAGACACAGCTGGAACACGGGGGCAGCAGGTGGACACAATCACACAAATGAGGGAGGAGGGAAAACACAGGAAGGAAGACAAGACACAAGGAGAAAATACATTAAAAAAACAGGAAAAATAAACAGACCGTGACATCATCCAGTCTTTACTGTTGGGGAAATATTTTCCTAGGCCCATAACTTTGACCCAGTTTATCAGTTTGTTCTGCCCTCACTGAGCACAGGCCTGCACCTTGGGGTGCTGTGCTCTCAGTGTTTTGTCTCCCTGTTCCTGCCTGTTGGCGTCAGCTGATAGAGGTGTTATTCTGCTTTGCCTGTTTTATCTTGTTATGCAGCATTTTGATTATTCTTTCAGAACCAGCTAAATACAGGGGTCTGTGGTAGAGATCTGTGCACATGTGTGCGCGAGTGTGTGCACAAAAATATATGGTTTTATAGTTAAAGGGTGGGTGGGAGTGATGGAGAGAGTTGACACGGCATCATTGGACTTTGAAAGAGTTTCATTCCCCGTATCGGCATCCTGTCATCGGTTTCCATGCCAACAGAGATACAAATTACTCAGAAAAGAGAAAAAAGGGTAGAGTGAAAAAAGTGTGTGAGGCAAACCCTTAAAGACTGACTCCTTGGGATGTGAGGGGGAGGAGGAGTGTGGAGGGAGTACACTGAAAAACTGAAACGTTGACAACTAATTAGTGCGAATGCTGTGCCACAGCATTCCACTATAGGTCTTCAAATCTGTAATCTTCTTCTTCTTCTTGGGAAACATTCAACCTTTTCAATATATTTTATACTTTTTTAAATATTCAGCTTTTTAAACTATTTTTTGAACATGTAACTCAATGGGAGGAACTTTAAAATCCTCCTTTACCTACACCTTGTGCCAAATGCTTCTCCTTCCACATACTTTCAGCTAGAGACTTCATTCCAACTTTAAAATGATCACAAGACCTTCAGCTATAAAACTTGTTCTTCCAATTTTTCATATCTTTTACACTTGTTGAGATATTTAACAGTTTGGAGCTTGGTAAAGAGGCCTTCTTCAGATTTTAACATTAGTGTGTATTGAACAGCTCGTTAAGGCTAGAGTGCATCATGTCACAGCTAGAGTGGAGGACAGCTTGAAATTCGCCTTAAACTTTTTTTTTAAACTGCCATAATTTCCAAACCCTACACTCCTGAGAAATAATTATTCATGAAAAACATAGGAAAACCTCTCCTAGGTTGGAAAATAAATTAAAATTAAGAAAAGAAATTAAACAAAATGCCTCTTGAGTGCATGAAGAGACAAAAACTTGTCAAAAAGTCCACCTAGCTCCCAATAGACTCCCGTGTAAAAAAAAAAAAAAAAAATCGGACCTTTCTTCAGACTAGAGAGAAGTAAACTTCAAACAAACTGCTCCCATCTCCACATTTTACACACAAAACCTAAAAAACAAACATATATTCATATGTTCATTGGGGTTCCCTGATGCTTAAGGTCTGGTATTTTTTTTTTATAGGAGCCATAGTTTTTGAACAGGTGGCAAAATTGTCAGATATAATCCTCAATGCATTGTTAATGGGACTCAGCGCTGCAGTTGGTAACCATGGTGTTGCTGGGCAGATTGGGGCCACAAACCTGAGTGACATCATCCAGAGCAGACACGCCCACAGACAGACTGGTACACACACACACACAAACACTGGAGGTTTGTATATCATTTTTTTTTCAATAGAAGTTAGAAATGCAAGAGGTTTAGCTCTCATTCAGGACAAATGGAAAGGCTCTCCTTTCAAAGCACATCTCCATGGAAACCTTTGATCTCTGGGCTCACTTAAACAGGTGTTTGATAACGTTGTCACCATGGTAACCTTTGATCTTACATCTTGATCTTGGGCTTACACCAGTGTTTCTCAAAGTGGGGGGTGCGCCACCCCTGGGGGGCGCAGAGGCATGACAGGGGTGCGCGAGAGACCAGGAGGAAAAATTGTTATTTAAAAAAGAAAAGAAAAACATAATTTGAAAAATTATTGATTCCAAAATAATATGATGCAGTACAATTACGTCTGGGTCTCTGTGTTTCATTCAAGCTCAGCTCTGTGTGTGTGTGTGTGTGTGTGTGTGTGTGTGTGTGTGTGTGTGTGTGTGTGTGTGTGTGTGTGTGTGTGTGTGTGTGTGTGTGTGTGTGTGTGTGTGTGTGTGTGTGTGTGTGTGTGTGTGTGTGTGTGTGTGTGTGTGTGTGTGTGTGTGTGTGTGTGTGTGTAACGAGCCATTTGTGTGCGTGCGTGAGCAAGCGAGAGAGAGCGCACCGGTACCGGAGATCGTTGTTCTTAGCTTCTGGTGCTAGCGAGCTACGCTAACGGATATAAGGAGCTTTTTCAACAACAAAGTGGAAGAGAGTCCTCTCCTGTCAGACTGAGAGGCTCAGTGAACTAAAGGACTCTGAGTGTTTATATAATTAACTTTAGTCTAAGTTATCTCAATGGGTCTCAAACGGTTTGGTCACGATTAATGTAAACAATTATTTCCATGGCACACGTTTGTATGATCATTATAGTTATAAAAAAATAAGAGAATAAATGAAAACAGGTATGAAATACTATATGACAGTAAAAAAAGAATAACATTTAAAAGTGTGATTTGTAAAATATCCATAAAGAAAAAGTAAATCTGTTTACAGTTCTGTTTCATATGGGTGTGGAGAGATGTATCCATAGATCTCTTCATTTTGCTATCAAAGTGCACCAGATTGATGCATTTAACTTCAATATTTAAAAAGAAATCTTCCCTGGGGAGCATGGCCCTGGACCCCCCTATGTGAGGTCCACACACCACCTATAAAAATAGCACTTTACCCCTGCTTACACCTATATGCCGTGAGCTGATTATCGAGCCTTCATTGTAACAGTCGCGGGTGTACTTTATATGTGCGTGTGGGGTTTGTTGCAGTAGAACATTCCACTGTAGAGCCCGGGACATTAATGAGAACCCTAAATGTTTGAGCACCCTCTATAAAACGTCAAGCTACCCCACAGCACCCCCAAAAGAAATCTCTGGCGCCGCCACTGAGCCTGCAACCATGTTTTGACTAAATGTGCAGTGCAAAACAGGCTCATTGCAGCCACTAATGCTGTGATAAGACACACTTTTGCTCACGTTCATATTGAAGTATTTTTTTTTGGGCCTGACAGAAAAAGTTTGAGAACCACTGGCTTACACACACAGGTGTTTGTTAACATTCAATCACTACTATTTACATTTAATATCTAATAGTCCAGCAGATATGTGAAATATCTGAAAGAATTGTGCTTTTGATGATAAAAGCATGACATTTTGCTCACTGTTAGAGCAGGCCCTAAGGAAGATTTTTGGCTATAGGGCCATCGCAAATTTGTCCAATGGCGCCAATGGCGGCCATTTTCAAAATGCCCGCCATTGGTTGTTATTTTACCAGTAGTTTAGGATCTACACCACCTAGGATCTTGATTCTGGTGGCTAATCCTACATTTTCAAGGATGGGGGATGCATTGGTACTATTTACAACATGCTAGAATGTAGTTAACTATATGTATCTGGTATTCAGGGAATAAAATACACAGTAAACCATTAACATATTTATTATGGTGAAGTCATACATGTTACATAATATATATGAAATATTACAGGTTTTCAACTAAATGCAGACTTAGTTCTGAAAACACAGTCCACCACAGTGGCAAAGGGCACTGCACTGAATTGCTGCCTTGACACATTTGCATTGTCCACTCCACCCCTTTTTGCATCCACAGCGGAGGAGTTCACAATAGGCCTGGTAATGTGGTCCAGTAAACTTCCCATCCACCTGTGGCCTTCCTCTTCCACCCCCAGTCATCTGGGGATGGGAGTTCAGGGGCTGCAAACATCATCTGTCCCCAGCAGTGACCAGCTTGGAAAGCAGCTCTCTTTGTGTGCTGAATCGATGCTGCTTGTGTTGGGGGGAGTCCTTCAATTGTTCTACCTTTCTGGGTGAAGAGCTGCTTGCGTGCCTGATTGACTGACTCCTGGCTGCTAGTGTGCCGGTCATACAATACCAGAGAGCAGTGTCACGCTCACTTCTCTACTTCCCTTCTTCTACGACCAGGCCAAATCTGTGGCCATGATTCATCATTCCATGGATCGGTACGGCAGGCATTGGAGATTCTGAATCCTGGTCAGATCACTCTGGAACAACCTCTATACGCTGTGGCAAAACAAACCCAGTGGAGCTGGCCAGCAACTCACAGTGAAGATCATTTTATTGTGATGTTTGTTGGGTTTCACATTGAGATGGCAGCACTCAAGGTACTTGGCGACCTCCTGGAGGGGTAGCGGGTGGACAAGAGCAGTGTCATGTTCCCAGTTCCACTTCTGGTCTATCATCCTGCAGCTGGAAATGGAGTTGATGATCTATGTGCGATCAATAAGAGAGGCCGACTTCCTACTCTACATAAATGCCTTGGCCAAGATTGTGCCTTGGTTCATTTAATTACATTTCAAACCTTTATTTATGCAGGTGAATCCCATTTAGATCATTGATCTATTTTTCAAGGGTTACCTGAAGGGTCCTTTCTCTGGGACACACCCAATATGCCGGATGGATACCAGTCCACTTATGTGACATGATTGTGCTAAAAGATAACCATCCTGATGTCCATGGACAGTTTCTGAAAGGAAACTTTGCTGTGAAGAAGACGACACGCAGCTTCTCTGCTATTGCCATTGACCAGGCCCACGAGCAGAACAATGCCTCTGTGAAAGGTGATGGTGGTGCTGTAGGCTTGACAGAGAACCTTGCAGCTCTGCGACGCTGGATGGTGTCTGGCCCCGAGATGGCACGTGTGGTTGGGGAGTTTAAGGCCTCCACTGAGAAGAGAAAGAAGACTGACACCCTGCACCATGAGCAGACCAAACATGCACAAATGGCATTTGCACAAGATGTTAAAGCACTAATGGGTGCTACATAAGACATTCTGTGAAATAAGCAGTGAATATCTTCTTGTACTGGATACTAGAGACCTTGCAGATGCAGCAGTCATTGACTCTGAAGCAGATTGAGAAACAAGATGGGTATGACACGTATACAGTGGAGGAAATAAGTATTTGATCCCTTGCCGATTTTGTAAATTCACCCACTTACAAAGAAATGAACAGTCTATAATTGTAATGGTAGGTTTATTTTAACAGTGAGAGTAAGAATATCAAAAAGAAAAACCAGAAAATTACATTATATAAAAGATAAACAATTATTTGCATTTAACTGTGGGATATAAGTATTTGATCCCCTTGCAAAAAACAAGGATTCTGGCTCCCACAGACCGATTACATAAGTCCATTTCCTTTAGGAAAGTACCCCTCATATCAACTTGTTACCTGTATAAAAGACACCAGTCTACAGAATCAATCAATCAGATTCCAACCTCTCCACCATGGGCAAGACTAAAGAGCTGTCTAAAGACCTCAGGGACCAGACTGTAGATCTGCACTTGGCTGGGATTGGCTACAAAACCATCAGCAAGCAGCTTGGGGAGAAGGTGACAACTGTTGGTGCGATTATTCGGAAATGGAAGGGAAAAAAATGGACATCAATCAGCAATCAATCACCCTTGGTCTGGGAATCCACATAAGATCTCGCCCCTTGGGGTATTGATGATCATGAGAAAGGTGAAGTATCAGCCAAGAACTACAAGGGAGGAACTTGTTAATGGTCTCAAAGCAGCTGGGAGCACAGACCCAAGAGAACTATTGGTAACACACTACACCATAATGGATCAAACCCTGCAGCGCCCGCAAGGTCCCCTGCTCAAGAAGAACATGAAAGGCCCTTCTGAAATTTGACAATGAACATCTGAATGATTCAAAGAAGGCTTGGTAGAAGGTGATGTGGTCAGATGAGACCAAAATGGAGGTGGAAACATTATAATCTTGGGGTGTTTCTCTGCTAAGGGGACAGGACGACTTCCCTGCATCGAGGAAAGGATGGACAGGGCCATGTACTGTAACATATTGGCCGATAGCCTCCTTCCCTCAGCCAGGACACTGAAAAGGGTCATGGATGGGTCTTCCAGCAGGACAATAAACCTGAACATACGGCACACAACACAGGAGCTGCTAAAGAAGAAGCACATTTAGGTGATGGATGGGCCTAGCCAGTCTCCAGACCTTAATGCCATAGAAAATCTGTGAAGGGAGCTGAAGTTTTGAGATGCCAAGAATCAGCCTCAACACCTTAAGGATTTGGAGAGGATCTTCAGAGAGGAGTGGACCAAAATCCTTCCTGAGATGAGCACAAACCTGGAGACCAACTACAAGAAGTGTCTGACCTCTGTGTGTCCAACAAGGGTTTCTCCACCAAGTACTAACACATGTTTTGCAAAGGGATCAAATACTTATTTCCCACAGTTTAATACATATCAAATTGTATCTTTTATATATTCTACATTTCTGGATTTTCTTTTTGATATTCTTACTCTCACTGATAAATTAAACCTACCATTACAATTATAGACTATTCATTTATTTGTAAGTGGGCAAACTTACAACATCTGCAAGGGATCAAATACTTATTTCCTCCACTGTATGTCAGTGAGCGCCTGGTCGAACAGAAAAAGCCCATCAAAGGTCCCATTAAAAGGAAAAAGCTCCCTCTATTCAGCCAGCCTCCAGTCAAAGATAAGTCCAGGTCCCAACAACAGCTCTCATCTCTGAAGAATGACTGTTCTCTGTTCTCTAGGCTGTGCATTGTATCTGAGATACGTGATGGAAGTCTGGATGAGTTTTTTGGGATTAATTATGTGAAATATAATAAACTTCGAAACCAGGCATGTCCATCATCATTGTCACAAATGGGCAAGCTCAGAACTGGTACCAAGTCAGACTTGGTTGGTGGGCTGTTTGGAGGACCTGATGTCTTTACAAGAGAATGCATCCCAACACACAGTTAATGCCTCATCCTTGATGGCGCTACTCTTGTGAACCTGGTGCTGCTAAGATGTTTTTTTATTATGCGCAGAAAGCGTTCTCACCATACATCCTGTCTCAGCTGGAGCATGTCAGCAGAATTGATGTCGTGTGGGATGAATATTTCCCCGAAAGTCTGAAGGCTGAAACACGCAGCAAGAGAGGGAAGGGAGTTCATAGACGCGTTGAGCCATCCAGTGTCATTCCTGGAAACTGGCCAGAGTTTCTGCGCATTGAAGACAAGAAGGCTGAACTGTTCTTCTTCCTGGCAACCAGTGTGACAGTCCTCAACACTGGCAAACAAATAATCAGTACTTGCAACATGCACACATGAGGAGGCTGATACCCGCATCCTACTGCACCTAGGAGATGCTGTGAAGGAAGGGTATAGCAAGGTGTCAATACGCACAGTTGACACAGATGTGGTATCACAGCAGCCCAATCAACCCAGGCCTGTCGTGAACTCCTCCTGAATATGTCAAGGTAGCAATTCAGTACACTGCCCTTTGCCACTGTGGTGGACTGTTTTTTCAGAACTAAGTCTGCATTTAGTTGAAAACCTGTAATATTTCATATATATTATTTAACATGTATGACTTCACCATAATAAATATGTTAATGGTTTACTGTGTATTTTGTTCCCTGAATACCAGATACATATAGTTAGCTACATTCTAGCATGTTGTAAATAGTACCAATCCATTCTCCATCCTTGAAAATGTAGGATTAGCCACCAGAATCAAGATCCTAGGTGGTCTAGATCCTAAATTACTGGTAAAATAACATTGGACAAATTTGCGATGGCCCTATAGCCAAAGATCTTCCTTAGGGCATGCTCTAACAGTGTGCCAAATGTCATGCTTTTATCATCAAAAGCACAATTCTTTCACATATCTGCTGGACTATAACTCCTTCTGCCTACTTTCAGCTACAGAAACCATTAAACTATTAAATTATTCAGCTATTTCAGGACATTGAGGCTATACATGTTGTTGTTTATACCATTTTTAAACCTTTTCTTTTAAATATTAAGCTTCTTCACTATTTTTCCTACTCTTCCAGTTTAACATTTCAGTTTCAAGTTTTCAACAAAGTTATTGCAATGCATTTGAGCTGTAACAATTTGATTCAAATCATTTCACTTTTCTGCATTTCTCCGCTAAGTTCAGCAACACACTTACTTGGTTGCTGTAGCTAAAAGCAGCTACAGAGACCATTCAGCTAATAACATATTCAGATTTTCTGCATTTTTCGCTAAATTCAGCCACAAATGTTCACAGTTTACAGCATTCGTACGCATTTTCTGCAGGAAATGAATTTTCTAGTTTCACATAACTATTAGGTTAGTTGAAAGCAATAATATTAAGTTTAACCTTTTCTTTTTTAATTAAACTTAATGTCATTGCTTTCAACTGACCTAATATATAGTTTTGTTAAATCCGTCGACACAATACATTTAATAAAAGTCAACGCTTTAGTTTTTTCAGTGTAGCTGAGGGAGAACAGCCAGTGCTTGATATGGAAGCCTGCAGATAGAGGAAAGACCCTCCCCTCTCTTCATCCCTCCCCTCCCTAATCTCACTTTCCCTCTTCATCCATCCTCCCTACTGTCTTTCTGAGGCAGCGACGGAGAAACCGCATCCATTCCATCACACCCGGCCTCACGCAGGAACACCCTGAGCGTTGTTTTTTGCGCGGCTTCGCCTCCCTCTGCCAGGACCGCCGCTCCAGTGTTGATAAATTGCCACCACCTGCCTCGTTTTTCTCCAGCGCCGCCTCACCGTCAAACACATACCCACTGACACCAAACCCCCGTGCACTCCTCAGCGATAACAAGAACAATCGCTGAGCCCCCAGGAATCAGAGATGGGAAGACAGAGGGGGAGAAAAATGGGCGGGTAGATGAGCCACAAAAAATAATGCATTACACATGACTTAATGTAATACAAAAAAAAGTAACCTTACTAAATGACTTGCTGCTGGAAGTAAATAGTTACACTACTAGTTACATAACTTTTGGATTGCTCTGTAACATCCCCTGAGATGCACCTTAAATCAAATGACTAAAAACAACATAAAGTTAAACCACATTTTTTCAGCACACATCCTTAATCTAATAAATACATTACTGTACAGAGACTCCTGTTTCTGCTCTTTGTTTGCACATCAGCCATGTTTTCTGTAGCTCAGTTTCCATAACCCTGGTCCAGTTAGCTTCAAACGTTTTCCTGTCTGATGGCGGCCGTCTGTCACCTGTATCGTGCTCAATGTGTTTCGGAAAGCAGCTCATTCCACCATGGAAACGGGCAACATTTCCTTCCTCTTCCCTCCAACAATAGAAAAAAGATATAGAGTATCCACGGAATACACAATATGAAGAATACTGAATAAATGATGCTGTATAATAGACACATTTACGATTTACATAATCATTTTTAACATGATGCTGAGGAATGTTAGCCTTGGTGTACATGTTGCATTCTTAAACACAGTCAAAGAAGATACATTGTAAAAGAAAAGGATAAGAAAAAAGAAAAAAAAATTAATAAACTATTTCATTAAAACTACATACTGTAGCGACCCGGTATAGGGTGCTGTGTGGGTCACTCAAGCATCCCCCATCTCTCTGCAAATCACAGAGCTGCACAGTAATGCTGGTCGGTGTGCGGGCCTGTGGTTGGGGAGCAGAGGGGGAGGGCTGGAGAGTGGAGACAATGACCCTGCTGTGTGTGTGTGAGTTAGGCAGTGGAGTACTGAGTGATGTTGAACCTGCGACCTGTAACCTGTGACCTATGAACCTATATCTGTATGCTATCAAAGGAGTTATTAAACCTAATAACTTGAGGCCTGTTTCCGACTCCTATTTTGGAACGTTATGATACTATACTATATACAGTAGATTAAATATAGATATAGGCCTACCTGCAAAAATCAAATAGAATAAAATGAATTCAAATATGTGCAAGTCTTTTTCAAGCAGGATTGTTTGAATAACATTTATAATAAAAAAAACACCCGTCACAACGCTGCCGTCATTCCCCGCAGCCTTGAGGGTAAATAAAAACCACCGCGGTTTTAACATTAACATGCCTATTGTAGTTGTAAGTGCAAGGCCTTGCGGCCTGTAGCACCATCCTTGATGGAGCATATGTGTGGACTGGACCTGTATTTTACAGGAAAGGAGTGAGCAGAGGGTAGAGTTGTCGATTCTTGTTCAGTTTTCTGTGACTATCTTCCTCACCCTCTTAGACTTTCTATTGTAGCGCTACTAAAGAGACGTGCTACAATAGAAACCAAACAATGGTGTGGCTGTAATAAAGTCTGAGTGGAAACAGTCGTGAGTAAATCTGATTTTGTCAGAAATCGGGAGAAATATGACCCCGGGAGGAAACCGGTAGAGGGCAATGAAGTATGCCTCAGGGGTGACTCAAAGTTGCAGGAAGACACATGGACGAGTTAATCAATAGAGTTCATTTTGTCCGCTTCCATGTGCTGCCATCCAGGGGCGGGTGCTCAAGTGAGAAAAAGGGCACTTCCCATAATCATTTATTAAAAAAAAATGTAAAATAAAAAGTTAAATATAATTACACATCTCTGACTTACTGAACAATTTATTTTGAATACACGCAATTGTTTAATACTCAACATAATTCTACAAAATAATCAGCTAACACAGAGACAATGGTCTTCAACAGGAGGGCGGGGGGGGCCTCGCAGCGGGGAAGCTGTGGACCTCTTTTGCCTGTCAGCACAACTTACATGATGCCGCTAAAAGAAATTAAGGGCGGTGCCGGCCGTCAGCGAACCGAGCCGGTCGTCAACGGCCCGCTAACGACTGGTCGTTCTGTGATTCTCCAGAACACACACATGGCCAGTCCGCTCCTGTGTTGTGTAGCATATTATTTTCGATGACAGATGAGCAGATCGCCACTGGGCTTTCAACTAAAGACACAGCCACGCAAAAACTGCGGCATTTGTACAGCTCCTTACCCCTCGATTCCACCGGGTCCGTCTGCGTCGCGTTACGGCACTTATTCCACTTATTCTTAGTGTGCCACTGGTTACGGTACCTAGGGTTGCCGACCCCTGCACTACAGTCGTACCTGCTTCTGCTCACTGTGCTGTAGACAAATCATTCACATCATGCTACTCAACTCTGTTACTGTACAAACCTCCAATCTGCGCAGTGTAAAGAATAAAGAATCCAGTCATTATAGCATGACATCCTGTCTGTCTGTAACCATAGCAGCTGACAAAATCATTAATAAAACATAGACAACATGATAGGTGTGAAGCAGCAGTGATATGCTTCAGAGTTACAGTACTGCTTCATTATGTCATCCTGTCACCTCTTATTGTCAATATTTGTATAGTAGTGTAGCTAATGGAAACACATAGATTCAATTTTAACTACCGTAACACATTTGTTTTCGATCTGATTAAAACTGGCATGCACAAGCATGTTAATGTCAGTTTGATTTGTTACAAGGATCTTACGTGTTACCTTTTTTATTTAGCTTTATCATTCATTTCATGTTAAAAAGTTATATATTAAAGGTCGGTTTCTGTAAATTAGAGTGGCAATCCACCGTATTCACACATGCAGGTCAGTTCTCACCAAGTCAACCCTCAGTATTATAATGTTCCCTGTGGATCTGCACTGTCTTAAAATAATTTTAAGCTGGCCTTGAGAAATCCTGTGTTATAAATTAGGTGCATTATTGGAAAGATGAGGACACTTAAGAGCAGGGCAAGGTCTAATAAAAGTTTCTAGTTGGAAATACAGAACCAGTGTTTTGGAGTTTTCCTGGATGTAAATTATTTCAGTATTCAACAAACTGACTGTGATTATCTCTCTGTCCTTCACTTTACCTTTCGTGCTGACATACTGTCATAAAAGGTCAACTGTGTACAGAAAGAGTTCAGTGTTTGAATAAGGCTTAGCATGTATTCATCCACTTCCATCAGAACAGAAGTGCTGTGTGTCTTCTGTGTTTTGGTTTCTCTGTTCACTCTGAAACAGACAGACCGTGTCCCTTCGGACTTGTACCATATCTCAACCAGTGTCAGCAGCGTCTTGTTCTGTTGTGGCATCATGACATGTGTGATTGATGGATGAGCGCACGGACACCGCCCGGCTCTGAGTTATAACGACAGTGAGCTGCTGCAGAACCAGACACATGGCCTGGTTTATCTCCAATAGAAACCCTGGCACAAGTCTTCCCACACACACACCTGTGTATCCATACCCATGCAGCCTCTCATGCATACACAAAGCCGCCCAGGTGTCTTGCCATCCTCTTTGCCACAAACTTGCCCCTGCTGTAAACCAGAAAATCAATGGGCACTTTGTTTCCCTGAGGCTTCTAAAGACAAATCAATTGAGGCCGATCTATTGTAATAAGGACGCGTCAGCCTTGTACGAGGCGGAGGAGATGCAGCGAACATCGGTTATTAGATTTTCGAAAAGGGGAAGAGAGTCTCAGTAGACGGGGCCACAGCTATAGTTTTCATTGAGTGGCTGTTATGTCAAGTCCCCCCCTGCTCTTGTTCTCCAGCGCCGCTGCCAGCAGGCCCCCTGCGCCCCGGCTCCAGTGCTTCAGTCAGCAGCGATGCTAGGTTCTGTAAGGAGAGGGATTAACGCTCTCAGAAGCCTTTCCCACTGCCTGGAGCCCAATAATAAGATTCCCACCTTAGCTTTGTTGTGTAATGTCAACTGTGTTTAAAAATATTTAAGGGATCTTTGCCAAATATTGATGGAATCAATGATCTGAAAGTTAATATGGTATTCATAAGAATGAATTGCATGTATGGTTTAGCAAAATATAACTACTGTTGGTCCAGACGTTTGTTAAGTCTTTAAACCCAAAAAAGGTTTGTGTATTACAACAAAGTATAGATTTGATCCGGTTAATAAAGGTATTCTTCATCTGGGGATCTTAGCTACTTCTTTGATTAAAGTAAGGTCAAATCTACTTTCTTCTCAGAATTACGTATTTTTGAGTGAATTGACATTATAAAAAATGATCTACATTAGTTTTAGGCATAAAGGGATTATTTATTTATGCCTTAGTATTTTTTTCAGGTTGTGCATCAGTTTGTTTGTACATCTGTCCTATTCTTGTTCACAATAAGGGGCCCTATTGTGCTTTTGGGGTCTTTCCCTTTCCTTTAGTGTGTTCTCTAGGTTTTTGTGCATGTCAATGGTCTGCAAAGTCTATAATCCATGTTTTGCACCCAGAGGGAGTTTTTCTCCCACAACCCCCACCCTGCCTGAAACACCCATTAGACTCCTTTTTATTTTCTTCTGTAACATAGTGACATCAGTAACACTAACACTTCTATTGGCTAGCGCTCCAACACATTGTACAGTATGTGAAATGCTAAGAGGCGGGACATCTCGAAGCGGTTGACCAATGACAACAGAGCCGGCCAGCTAACCAATCAGAGCAGACTGGGCTCTGGTTTCAGACAGAGGGTGAAAAGAGGTGCTGCAGCACAGGCAGGCATAAAAGTAAAGAGCTTTTTGAACACTAAAGCATGGAGACATTTAACCGCCAAGTGAATGGATATGTTTTTATTTTATTTTTATGTTTTGTTATCTGATGAGAAGGCCCTGATAGCAGTGTGTTTAGCTATTTCCCTATCTGTGGTTTTTGTCTTCCAGATTTCTACCTGAATATCATATTTATATTTTCTTCTCTGCACACTTTACCTTGTCCTATTACATATACAGTAAACACACGTATGGCCTCTTACACTCATCATAACCCCTGAGGAAATAAAATAATGGATGCAGCTCAGGTTCAAGCCCTGGAATAATGACATACTGATGTGCAGCATCCGCCTCTCATCTCAGCGCTCCCCTCAGCAGCTGGAGAGTCTTTAACCTCTCACGTGTGCTCATATACTCACATTTCATTCCGTGCCGTACCCCCACTCTCTGCATGTTTGTACTCACGGGTCTTTTTCTTTACACAATACACCGTCACGTTTACTCATTACTGTGGGAAAACCAACGACTCCTACACCCATCCCCTCCCCTCTCTCATTCCCATCATTACTCACTATAAAGGACCCGCACCCCTCTGGGCTCTGGCACCGCAGCCCACCGTAATGCCTGCTCTCTCAGGCCATTCATACGCTGTAATGTGCATGTGAATGTGTGGAAGCAGATCAGCACGAGCGGGTGGAGGCTTGTATCGCCTGCGCGTTCCCGGAAGATACTGCATCCAATTCCATGCATCACATCCACCACGGCTCATTTGCATCAGAGTAATGTGCTGTTTTACTACAGGCGAGGCAGGAGTGTGATTTGCTGGCGATATGAGCAGTGAATCAATGATGTTGATATTTGAATTCAAACTCAAATGTCACACAAATGTGTAAACATGTGCCCTGTTCATAAATGTATGAATGACGCCCTGGCATAATGCTACATAGTTATGGAACATGTTGCATACTGTATGCAGTGGTACATCTGGGCTGTTGAGAAGCCAGCGGTGCACAGATTGTAATATCCGTTATGCCTCTTCACTGACGGGGTTTAACAGTGGGTCTCTTCATCTCCGCTCCTCCTCATCCTACCCTTCAGTGTCAGGGCTCAGATGCCTTATAAAGCCGATGCTTTAATGTCAGGCAGCTTCAAACATCCTTTCGTTCTCTTAGTAAATGTCTTCCTCACTTTTTCTCTCTCTGCCTTTCTCTTTTCTAAACACCTTGTTTCTCTTCTTTATTCTCCGCTTTTGTTCACACCCTTGCCTTTAACCCTCTCTTTTCCCGTCACCCCTGTCCTGGCCTTCTTGTCTAACTCTGCCTCCCCATCACCTTCTCACTCTGGTACACAGCTGTCAAATATGGCGCTGAATCTTATCACTCTGACCCAATCCGAATTCAGTATGAGAGGGCCTCTCTTCACAGTGATGTGACTATCGGGGAGCAGCTGCTCTGAAGCAGAAACCAGGGAGAGACAGACAGACTAAAGAAGATTCAACTTCTATGTCCACCAGTTTTTCTCTGCTTAGATTTTAGTCAGTACTTCTTTTGGATGCCTATTCATGTAACTTTGGTGAGCTGGTCGTTCAAACCCCAGGAATAAATGTTCGGCAATTGGTAGACTTTGGTGAAACTGGATTATTTTTTAAAGGTTTATTACCTCTGAAATCTTCCGGCTGCGTTGCCTGGTTCTCTGATGGACAGCAATCTGTACATGTTGCAACAAAAATAAATATATATATATATATATATATAAGCAACATTTTTTTCATATCAAAAATATTGCTTTAAGTTAAGTAATCATCATCAAAATGTTCTAATCAAACAGAAAGTCTAATCTATTATAAATCATATATTATTGATTGCATTTTTCATGCATATTTTACATACAGTTGTTAATATTTTGTCCACCCTTTTTAGATGAATGAGGGTTGACTGAATTCTAGAAACAGCTCAAAGTAACTTGTTCAGAGCCACAAACTGCAGTGAAATCGACACCTTCCTAAACTCTTTCAACAGGAACTGAACAGTATAAACTTGATGAGGGTAGGATTTATTGCAGTATTGTTTTATTATAGTTATCAGACTGAATAACGTTAAGCTAGACTTTCTATATCAACCAGCAATTGATTGCATAAGCAGCATTTTCATACCGAGGCTGGAGCTACTTTTACTACTCTATATATATTGTTGGATAATGAAATACATAATACTTTATTATCTTATAAAATGCCTTGTACCGTGGTGTAGTTGTTCTTCATTACTTGAGTAAATGCACTTACATCTACTGCTACCACTGTTATTACTGCCACCTCAAATGTCCGTCATAAATATTAAGTATAAATGTCAACTCCTATAAAATGTGCAGTGGATGTCACTTTGAATCATGAAGGCACAAGTATATAAAATGTCACCCTCTGATCTTGACTTGCAGCCAGTCACCACGCCGCAGATGTTGGCCATAAATGTTGGTGTTTCTCTTAAATGTTAGTCTTCAAGTGGCTCAGCGGCTTGTGTTTGTAGCAGCGTCTCCTCCAGCTCCATGGTGTCTCTGTCTGTCCCTCTGTCATGTCCCCATCAGTCAGGTCTCTGCTAACGAAACACATGACTCATGATACTGCATCTCAATACATTTCATCACAGCTCATATCTCTGTAGTCTTTGTTTAACCTTTGTGTGGTCTTCCCATCAACTGTGCAACTTCTGTCCAGCTTTGACTGTGGAGCATAAAGTATAAATCATCACCTAGTCTATTCTTTTTGGAATTTATGGTCAAGAGACCTATTTTCCACAAAATTAACCAGTTTAGCCCTGAGCCTGTTTTTCAGGTCTCAGGCTCGAAAATGAAATTCCCAGAACAAATGACCATATCTTCCCTTCTAAAAGGGTTAAATTAATAATCTTTTTTCTCAAAGTAATGATACACCTGTGAGTTTGATGTAGAAAAGTCAGAATCAATATAGATGTTTTTTATTTTAAAGAAAATTCAGATTGAAAATAGTAAAAAAACTGTAAACTATAGTGTCCGTCCAAAAAAAATATTTTTTACTTATAATGAAAACCAGTGGTGTAGTGGGCGTTGGACGCGGGGGTACGCCGTACCCCCACTTATTTGGAGCATGATCTTTTTTTTAATAGTCTAATAAATATAAAATCATTGCCAGTCTTATCAGTTGCAAGTGTGTATTTGTTGTAATAAGGACAAAACACAATACATTTCACAGTAATTATAATAAAAAATAAAAACGATTTCCTTAAAAAAAAAATGATTCGTCATCACGCTCGTGACCCCGCGGCTAGCCGGGGGTGTGTCAGTGACACACCCACGGCGAGCCAGCTGGCCTCCCGCCGATTTTGCGGCAGCTCTTTTTTCCCTCAAGAACGCTAACGAAAAAGCTCTATAATGGAAGGCAAACATTTTTTACTTGACTTCTTTTCTAAAAAGAATATAATTCACAAAAAGAAAGAGGCTAGCTGCACCGAAGCTATAAGTGAAGCTGCTACTAGACTAGTACTACATCATCACAAGAGCTGCCTAAAGACGTGGATATAATGCTAGCACTAACGTTAATGTTAGCTGCGCTAGCAACGTTCCCCTGGCTAGCTCGAGCTCACCTTTCCCAGAGGTATGGACGGAGGAGATGTGGCGGAGGAAAAAAAAACCTACGTGTATGCCTCTCATCTACTTCTCCAAGGATGGAGAAGTTGTGCAGCGAGAGACGGGGCCATATCTCACATTAATGGTAAGAGTGTGCTATCTCTCTCTCTTTGTGTGTGTGTGTGTGTGTGTGTGTGTGTGTGTGTGTGTGTGTGTGTGTGTGTGTGTGTGTGTGTGTGTGTGTGTGTGTGTGTGTGTGTGTGTGTGTGTGTGTGTGTGTGTGTGTGTGTGTGTGTGTGTGTGTGTGTGTGTGTGTGTGTGTGTTTTTTTGTCAGTACAGTAACTAAAGTAGGACTAAGCATACCGGTAGTTTCTGTGGACCTGTCTGCCCGTTTTGTGAGTGCACTGCGCGCGTGCGCACTTGTGTGGCATTGTTTGGGATGACCCAGCGCCGTATAGAGAGCTGCAGTGACGCGTCCTTAAACCCGGAAGTAAACTTCTTCCGGTTCCTTCGTCTAAAACGCAATGCAATTTCTCCATAGGATTTTGGAAAATAGCTCGAAATAAGGTCTGTGGTTGACACATATTTAAGAGATGGATCACGTTTTGTTCAGCCGGATAATATCCACATGTCAACCCTACTTTTATAATTTTTGAATTATAAATCTAGTCGGCAGAAGCAAAATGCTAACGTTATGCTATAAACGAACTACAAGCCAGTACAGCAGCAGGGTCGCACGACTTCAACGTCACGCCAACTTAAGATCGTTTCAACTGACTTGCACTGAAACTGCACTTTGAAAACTTTAAATATATTAACATTTTAAACTGTATACCCCGGTTATCTAGGCCCGTTTTGTTTAATGTATACCACGTTTATCTAGGCCCTTTTTGTTTTATGTATACATGTCACACTGTGGGAAACGATATTTCGATATTTCTGGATGTATAACACATGTAGAATTTTCGACAATAAAGCTGAATTTGACTTTCGCGTGCTTGCATATTTTAACAAAGCTTTTCATTTTAGCCACACTGAATTTAACTAGAAGTCATGGCTGTGTGTCAATTACCAGTCTGATATCGTTTTACAAAGATGACAAGAAGAGTGTAGATAGAGGAGAGAACCACTACAAGTCAGGACACGTTACAGTGCAGCCTAGATGAAGGTGTGCTTACCGGTGTTGTCAGGGCTAGCATGAGGGACAAGGTTTATAGTGTCGGTGAGTAGTGATAGCAAGACTACCGTTAACCTTTTAAGACCGAGTTAATTTATTCACATTAATTCCCATCAACAAATCAATTTTATGTGTCACATGAAATCTTTATTAGGCGAGGCAAGTTTATTTATATAGCACTTTTCAACACAAGGCAATTCAAAGTGCTTTACGAAAAATGAAAGACATTAAGAAAATGGCATTTAAAATCAGTCATTAAAAAGAAAAGCTAATAAAATAAACATTAAAAGAAAAAATACATGGATAAAAGTTACAGTGCAGTCTAAGATATTAATAGTTCAATTAAGAGCAGCGACAAAAAGAAAAGTCTTCAGCCTGGATTTAAAAGTAGTAAGTTGCAGCGGACCTGCAGGTTTCTGGGAGTTTGTTCCAGATATTTGGAGCATAATAACTGTACGCTGCTTTACCATGTTTAGTTCTGACTCTGGGGACAGAAAGCTGACCAGTCCCTGAAGACCTGAGAGATCTGGATGGTTCATCATTTAGAAGGAGGTCAGAAATGCATTTTGGTCCTAAACCATTCAGTGCTTTATAAACAGCAGCAGTATTTTGAAATCTATTCTTTGACACACAGGAAGCCAGAGTAAAGACTTCAGAACTGGAGTGATGTGATCCTCTTTCTTAGTGTCAGTGAGGAACCAGAGTAAAGACTTCAGAACAGGAGTGATGTGATCCACTTTCTTAGTGTTAGTGAGGGCTCGAGCAGCGGTGTTCTGAATCAGCTGTAGCTTTCTAATAGATTTTTTAGTGAGACCTGTGAAGAAACCATTGCAGTAGTCCAGTCTACTGAAGATAAAAGCATGGACACGTTTTTCCAAATCCTGCTGTGACTTTAGTCTTTTAATCCTAGATATGTTCTTTAGGTGATAGTAAGCTGATTTAGTAACTGTTTTAATGTGACTGTTGAAACCAATAACTAATTTAACCCGCTGACAAGAGAGCCCACCTCCGAAGATCGTGACTGGCTGAGGGACAGACTCGGGGGCAGCTTCTCAGGAATTTCTTGGCTTCTCTCCCTTGAGCCAGAAGAGGAACACTACAGCTTGGAAACACTTACTGTTCCTGAAATGATCAAATCTGTTGGGCATCAGGGACCTGAGGCAATTGTGGCAAGCATGGCATTGTCTGAAGAGCAACAGGGCAATTCAGGTGGCTACCACTGGTCAGCGAACCAGCCCAAACTGGCATTTGTTCAGGAAAGGAAGGTTGACTGCCAGCAACTTTGGAGCTGTCCTGAGGTCAAAGCGTGTGACTGCTTCCTTTATTGCCAGGGTGCTAGGGCAACAACAGGCCCTTGATGGTGTTTTGTCTGTACAGTGGGGGACTATGAATGAATGTGAGGGCGTCAGGGCATTCACCACTGCAACTCAGATGCAGGTCCATGAGTCAGATTTGTGGCTCTCCCAATCAGGAATGTTGGGGGCATCTCCAGATGGTCTGGTAGGCAGGGCTTGAGCTTAAGGACGTCCCGTCGTCCCGGGGCCGAAAAAAATAGTGTCAGGGAGGATAAAAAATAATTTTGGGACGAATTTGGGACGAGAGTTAAAATAAAAATACCCTGCTAACTCTACTACAAACGGCGATGAAAATGAAATCGACTGCACGTTGTGTGTAGCACACAGTTATTAAACCTCCTTGTCAACATAAACACACAAAACATTTAGCAACCCACGAAACACACTCACACACTCACTCACACACACACACACACACACACACACACACACACACACACACACACACACACACACACACACACACACACACACACACACAGTACGTAAGCTGTGCCCATGGCTGTCAGCCAGCCGCACAGCTGACTGTGCCCGCGAATTCCTGGCCCGCAAATTTGCGGGTCTATCTACAGTAGGCTATGTACTGAGTGTGTGTATTTCGCGGGTTGAGTGATGTAAAATGACAATGGTATGCCGTGGAGGAATTCTGAAATGTTTTACCGTTACATCACAAAAACGCACAGCAGAACCAGACCCTGGAGCGCCGGCCTCTTTATTTACTTACTCCTCTTCATCCCCTATGGATAATAAGGCTGAGATGAGAACCCTCCATCGTATTTAGTCCTTAGCAATATGCTGCGCCTCTCCCCATGTAGGGATGGGTACCGAGCCCCGGTATTAAACGGTCCCCGGGCCGGAATTATTAAAGACAGTGGTAACGTTAAGCTCCGACGTTATCTGACTTTTTATCGGTACTGGAGACATTTAAAAAATATATGTCATATGTATTATTGCTACATAAACATTATATCGCAGTTTTAGTTTATCCAACTCCGTTTCTAATATGCAATAAGACTACAACATGCGTATATGATGTATTTTCGAGCTTTCCAATCCAGACGAGATCTCTCTCCCGTCTGTGTGCGAGGGGGCGGGGCAGTTTGTAAAGGTCTCCTGACTGTGTTACAGACTGTCATCCTGGTTAGTGGTTACTCTGGGTTCTGTCTTCAGGACAGAGTGTTGGATTTTTTTGTTAATTGGATGGGACTTGATTTGATTCAATATTAGAGTAATTTTCTCGTTTGTGTGTTTGTTTAAATATATTTGGCCTTTGTTCATGTGATTGACTGATTTACTCAAATAAAAAGGTTGATGAATTATCATCTAATGATTTGTATGATGTTTTATTTATGTTAAAGGTCACTTTGAATGATTTTAACTAATGATAAGTAGTAGAAAAACTAATATTTTAAATTCGGGACAGTCCACATTAATTTCGGGATGGCTTAGATTGTATTTCGGGACGGTTCCGGGAGGATGGTGAAAAAAGTTAGTCGAGAGCCCTGCTGGTAGGGTCTTCCGCTGTGCTTGAGGTAAAGTGTCCCTACGGAGCAAGGGAAATGACAATTAGTGAAGCATTGCAAATCAAGGGCTTCTTTGTCAGTAAGGAAGGAGAAACATTCAGCCTGCGTGAGGAACATCCTTACTGGCACCAAGTGCAAGGTCAGCTTCACCTCACTGCAAGAAAGAAGAAGAAATAATAAAATTGTGAATTGTTTTTAATTTACATTTACTCGCCTTTGCAATGTTGTGGTTGTTAGAGTGTTAGGTTTTCTGTCAGCTTGTCTGTTGGGAAGATATAAAATATAGTTTCATGGAAGTCACACCGTCACATATACTGTAAGAGCATTAAGACATACAGTACATAGGCTAAAACAAAACATCTAAAGATATAACCTTGCACTTTGATAAGTCTCGTGAACATTTTCACTATTTTGACATTTTTATAGATGAAAATTGAACTAAAGAAATAAATGGTAGATTAATCCATATTGAAAATAGGTGTCAGCTGCTACACTAATTATAATAGTTATATTTCTTAATTAATTAAGATAAGATATTACTGTATTGATCCCAATTTGGGAAATGTTTGTGTTGCAGCAGCATAACAAGAAAAACAAAATATAAGTTATTATATATACAAAAGTATGTGAGGGATGGAATATTGAATTGAATATAAATGTAAAATGTACATGTGATTTTACGTCCAAGAGAAGCTATGGAGCAGAGAGTTCTCTGCCAGCCAGAGGTGATTTGTTATTAGTTCAATATGTCAAACTGATTTCCCTGACTACAATCTTTAGTTACATGGTGAAACGTTATGCTGCTTGTACTAATAAGACTTATCATATAAGCCACACAGGTTTTAATAGGATGTATTCATTGTCTTTACTTGTGTTGCGGTCTTTTCAGCAGCGCCATCTCTATAACGGCGATACAGTCACTACCCATTATTTACATTTCACCGTGACATGGACAAAAATGTAACGTCAGCTTACCTCATGGCACGAATCCAGACTCTCCTTTGGAAAACATTGGCCGGGAAACGATAGAACAAGCACATTTCATGCGAAGACCTGTGGCTGCAACCCGGAGCAAAGCAACAAACCATTGCGTAGCTAACTAGTAGCGCTAGCTTTAGCTAACGTTAGCCAACGAAACGAACTGCCGAGTAAAATTGGAAAACACTGGTAATTAATTATTCTATAATTTGTAAAACTACGGTGTTAAAAACGACAATTTCAAAAATACAGATTCTAATGGTCAGATATAGATATACAGATACTAAAGATAGGCAGGTACTTGCTTTTAAGCAGAACACAGGGGGAAACAAACTTAGCGGGAATGTTTACGTGTTCGGCGTAATGACGTATAACGGCCTCGACAATTTCTGTAGTCCTATTCAGCCATTCGGTAACAACCATCGTTTTTCAGACACGTAAACTCTTCAAAAATCCCCAGTGGGGTCACTGCTGATGTATTTAATGTCGTAGAACAAAACGTGATTTATCTCTTAAATTTGTGTCAACCACAGACCTTATTTCGAGCTATTTTCCAAAACCCTATGAAAAAAATGCATTGCTTTTTGAGGAAGGAACCGGAAGTGCCAAAAATGCTAACTTACTTCCGGGTTTTACGACGCGTCACTGCGGTTCTCTATAGAGAGAAGAGTTACGACAACGGAAGTCCAAAATGCTTGATCGTCATGTGGTTCAGGGAGACTCAATAGTTCCCCGGAAGTTCGTGGTGGGACGTTTGAATGCATGATTAACAGAGATAGAACTACAATTTTTGGTAATAAGTAGTGAATAAAGGTTTTGATTTGCAATATTTATACAATATATCGATGTGTATGTAGTTACATCAATATTTCAAGTTAAATTTGCTAATATTTGAGGATTAAGATAAAATAAGAAGTACTTTATTGATACCAATTTGGGAAATGTTTGCTTTGCAGCAGCAAAAGACAAGACATTGTACATTAGACAGTTAAAAGACTAGAATTAAACAATCGAAAATGTAAACATCTCAAATAGAAATAGCAGAAAATATACATAGTGTCAACAGCTATCTTACCTGTTAACATATACATGTTAGGCTAACGTTGCCTTGGTTAAAGAGCCTGTTGCTGTTGTTTATTGGTTTGAATTGTTTAAAACAAATATTATCTTCTTAAACTTGTATGGTAGTAAGGAGTGTCACCTCCTAATGTTTGATATATTTAGAGGGATGGGAAGGAAGGCTTCAAAATTCAGATTACATTCATTTCTACCATTTCTTTAATTCATGGTGGTTTCAGTAATCCCGTGGTAATTGAGGACATAAATAATCTAAATTAGTAATGTCATCTTTATGACTTTCAGAAAGGACAGGAGACTGACAGGTGCCTATCAATGATTGTCAACTGACAGTAAATAAATATAATTCAATAAACATTGAATAGCATGCATACAGTTTGTCTGTTCCTTTTCCTCTGTGTTGTCCTGGCATATAGTCTCCCCCATGGTTTGCTGTGCTGACGGGGGATGCTCCAATCGCTCAGAGAAAGGAGTATGAATGAACGGCTTCCCCACTGACACAGAGAGGAGGAAAGAATGGCTGGCTCAAGTCAGCAGGAGCAATTTAACTATCACAAAAGACAGCAACAACATATGTGAGGTAATAATATTTTTCACAAAACAAAGACCACACCATTGGGAAGCTTAACGTCTGTTTAATCAAAATAAGGAACAGGGAGAGGCTTGCAAAACTCTGGGAGGTGAGACTCAGGTGCAGGGTGAGGGTCTCATTGCAGGTCTTCAGGCTCCATTGAAACCCCCTGGGGTTCTTGTGCTGAAAGAGGGAGACAGGAGAAAGGGTTAGATACATCTCGCAACCTATAGGATGGGAAATGGCTGACCTATTTGAAACTTACGTTGTGTTTTCACTCTCACTTAAGTCCCTCTCCCTTTGCCATCAATCCAAACTCAGCTGAGCTGTAACATAATACAGACAGGTAATAATCAACAGAATCACAAGGACATTATATGGCTCTGCTAAAAACACTCACTCATAAATTACGTTTTAGTTTACTGTTTAGAAGTCTCAAAAGTGCACACTAAATCCATATCAATAGCGTCCTATCACAAAAATAGCTCTCTTCCTTATTATTGTGTAACGTTAACTATAATATACTAGCTTGAACTCCAAGATGGATATCCTCATTTCACCACCTCCACCCACTACAATCACACGCCCCAATGTTATATTTAACTAATATGTAACTCCCTCCAACCCGGATAAAAGCACGTTAAGAAGCCCCTTTTCTCTAATTCCACAACGTTGGAGGAAATAACATTAAGAGAACGGATTAATAGGCTGTTCGTGGTTAACGTGTCGCTAACTTTATCCGGTATCCTAGCCTAATCTGTTATCTGTAAACGTTCCCTAAATATACTGATTTAGGGATAATCCACTAACATCCTTTAATACACATGTGTAGTTAATTCGATTCAGATGTTTTGATAATATCCGCAATATAAATCTTTAAACATCTTCTTACCTTTAAAATTCCATCACGAACGGTCTATTAGGCTGCAACTCTACTGCGCTGCAAGCCGCAGATCCTTTCAATAGTTACCCGGAAGTTAGCGGCAAGCTAACTTCCGGAGAACTATTGAGAGGCTCCACGATCCGCCATTGCTTTAAAAAACTGGTCCATTGGAGTGAACGGAGATGTCGTAACTCTTCTATTATATGGCTCTGGGATTACCTAATTAAAATAGCGTCTCCCCAGTAAAAAAATCTCCACTACACCACTGGGGAAAACTACCCTTGGATGGTAACGTAGACTAAAAAACTTTAGGAATCCAAAGTACAACATACTGTATAATAAGTACCCTGTATCAAGATTGATGCAAAACAAGTGACATTTGACCTTTTTAGAGAGGTTTAGCCAAAACAACTCGTGGATTTTGGGTGGAAATGGGGGTTTTATCGTTTCTCTGGAACCCATTGGTCGATTTTGGTGATTGACATCTCTTTCTGACCGTTAGAGCCAATAGAATCGAAGGGGAATCTCCCCACACACACACATGGTAAAACAAAAAGGTGGGGGCTTCGCGCACGCAGTTTTGCACCAGAGTGAAGCTGTCTCTAGGTCTGACATCTCAAAACGAAAAAAGCAGATTTATTGCTCATGGATTATCAGAAATCATTCAAATTGACACAGACACATTGGATTAACCTATGGATTAACTTCAGCATCGTTTTTATCGTTTTAATGCCATTGAAGACCACTTTTGACCAGGCTACTACGCAGGTGAGCCATGTTAGCGTTTTTAGCTAACTAGCTCCATATGTTTTGATGTTTGTTCTTGTTATTATCTCAGAGAGTTCGTATAATTGAGTGATAAGGAGGGTACCCCTCGATTCTGTGTCTCCTCACGATGTGAAACGATGTGTTGGATGTGCAAATATAAATAATAAAGTTTTGTGAGTGAATTTTGGTGCAGTCATCTGTTAGCATTTTTCGCTCGTTGCTAGTTCAGAGGCTCAGTGTTAGCATTATGGGGTTTAAAAAAAATAAAGATCAGTTAGATGAGTTTCTTCCCGTTACATGAATATAAAACATTCCTAGTTTATTACCGTAATTTTCGGACTATAAGCCGCACCTGCATATAAGCCGCAGCAGCGGCATACCAGTCTCGGTTCCACTTTTACTTTTGCACGCTACCTGTCTCACTCTTTTCCGGCCTCCAGCTTTTCCTGCTGGAACCCGCCGCTTAAAGGTGGGGGTCCGCGGACCGGCCATAGAGCCCATAGAGTTAAAGGTGTTGACCGTTAGCTGTAAAAATCCATAGATTAGCCGCACCGTTATATAAACCGCAGCGTCGAAAAATAGGGAAAAATGCGCGGCTTATAGTCCGAAAATTACGGTAAATGAACATGCCCTCAGACACTGTTTCCTGCAAGAAGTTGCAGGAGGGCCCCGGTACCGGGGTCTCTCGGGCTTAACAGAACACATTTTTTAAACAAAAAGGGCAAAATTATATTATTGAACTATTGTTAAGAGCAGTGGAAAATGTTTTGATGGATTATCACAGAGTAATATATTTAAAGTTTCATGCAGAATACATTTTGAAACCATTTCAATGTTTTTAAGGGCAACACACTATCACATCAGATGCTTTTAATTTAAATACAATACATATTCATTTTCAGGTTCATATTTATATGTAGTGTCTCTACTTTGACATGTCTCCATGCTTTAATGTTCAAAAAGCTCTTTATTTTTCTCATACTGCCTGTGCTTTAGCACAGCTTTTCACCCTCTGTGAAACCAGAGCCCTGCTCTGATTAGTTAGCTGGCCGGCTCTGTTGTCATGGGTCCACTGCTTAGAGATGTCCCGCCCCTTAGCCTATTACCACCAATGTGTTGGAGTGCTAGACAATAGAAGCATGAGTGTTACATAGTGATGTCAACATGTCACAGGAGTAAACAAACTCCCTCTGGAGGAAATACAGGGATGTTTGCCTTTGCAGACCATTTACATGCACAAACCCCTATATATAACACAATACAGGAAAGGGAAAACCCCAAAAGGGATAATAGGATGTCTTTTGAAGAACATAGTTTAAAACCAGTTTATTTGTGTGGCAATGAGATGAAATAACCCCTTATCCGGACATGAAAACGTTTAGAAACAGGGGAAGGGGACAACAGGGAGGCTAACCTGCATGCATAGTTATTTTTTATATTTGAACAATCAAGAGTTTGCCATACTAGACTGATGAGGTTATAAATAAGAATGAAAAGGTGTACATATGAGCCCAAACCAACCGTCGGAATTCTCATGAGATTCTGTTTCATCAGACGCCTCTCAGATAAAGACATTACAGAATATTGAGCAGAGAAAGGAGTTAGTTTAATTCATTACATTTGACTAGTTTATGGTTAGAAGAAAAAAAAGGTGAACTTTGGTGAAATCCACAAGGTTTTGGGAAAGAAATTGCATGTGCATATTTTGGAAAGGTCTTTCACCAATGCACACACACTAATGTCACAAGAAAATTGTTTGAAGTACACACAATATCATTTTAACCACATGTAGAAAATGAGCCTGGTTGCACTTTGACATAAGTGTAAATTAAAGCATTTTATATTCTGAAATGCAGCAGAGCCACGGTCTGGCTTGCACACCATATCAATGATCTAATGTAGTTAAAAAGTAATTCTGTTTGAGCAAAGCGAAGACAATAGTAATAATGTTGATTGATATTAAATGTGGAACTCACAGAGGAAGTTTCAAGTTTCAATCTCCAGGAATCCAAATTGGTCTTTTAATCACTTTATATGAGGAACATTAGAACACATGCATCTATATCTTAGGCTTTTTAATACTTCTATTAAGCAATAGTTTGACAGCATTTCAGACACAGTAAGGATTCATGTGCTTACCCAACGATAGATTAGAAGATTAATCCCACTCTCATGTTTCCTCATTAAACTGTCCAAAGGTAACAGAATCTGTGTGGCATCACTAATATCTGATAACAACAAAGTGAATGGGGGTGTGATCAAAATTCTAACTATTTCTTAACAGTTGTAAAAATATTAAAAAGTTTTGTTCATGGTTGATTTGGTCTCCTGTGTGTTTATCAGCACGTAAAAGGTGTATAATGAAGCATTTTCCCAAAACAAAAGACTCAAACTACAATGATCCCTCTTTCACAGTTTTGTTTTTATATATTGCCGTGTTCTGAATGTCTCGTCTTGGCATTGTCCTCAGAGCCTTTGGGCCCCACATCTTCGTGTTGTTATTTGCTTAGGCTCTTTAGCTGCATTCATTCAAAATCCGACACCTTTCTACCGGGTTGTGTGGAGTGTGTGTGTGTTTGATTGTGTTTTAAGCTGTCTTATCATTACTGGCGTCTGTAACGACTCTGCGCTGACGCAGTTTTGTTTCAAAGAGAGCGGTGGTGGAAGTGCTACCCTCGGTGTTGCGCACTGCTCGAAATTGCTGCTAAGCGCTGCACTCAAAGTTCAAATTATTTCAACTTTGGCCTGACATTTCAACTCCCAACCAATAAATTGACAGGTCTGCCAAGCAGTGCAAGCTAGCACGGCAGGTAACCATGAAAATTAAACTTCACTTGCTGTTTCACCGCTAGGCTCTTTGTTCTACCTCGCAGTAAGCAAAGAGCAAATTGCTTATCATGTGAATGCAGCGTAAGAAGCGAAATAATCGCTAAGCACTTTGCTCAAAATTCCAATTTATTTAAACTTAGACCTATATTGCTGCTAACCCCTTGGCTCGCAACCTATAAGATATCAGCTGTATGAAGCGGTGAAGGATAGCAGAGGAGGTAACCATAAAAACAAAACTTAACTGGCTGTTTTAACCTCTGCGTACTATCCTTCTCTTCAAGCAGCCGGAGGGAGGATGCCACTTCTGATGGTATGGCTTTACATGCAACCTAGTACTATATTAAAGAGTAATACTGGGTGTGTGTGCTGCACCACTTTCTGTGAATCTGTTCTGCATTGGCAGGCTGTGAAAGATAGAAAGATAATTATGGCTATTACAAAAAAATACACAGCTGATGAATAGTATCAGAAAAAGGGTTTGAATTCATGAAAATCATAATAATATAACGTAATCTACTTCCGACTGATTCTATTCCCAAGATATAGTAAATAAAAATGTTTAAGGAATTTTGTTGCTTAGGGTTGCAAAAACCCAGTAATGCACGCTGACAACTAAATATACCGAAATGTAAAGTTGATTTTGTGAGCAGTCAGCTAAACTCTTGGCGTTTATTTGAAGATATACGGTGGGGCAAAAAAGTATTTAGTCAGCCACCAATTGTGCAAGTTCTCCCACTTAAAAAGATGAGAGGCCTGTAATTTTCATCCTAGGTATACCTCAACTATGAGAGACAAAATGAGAAAAAAAAATCCAGAACATCACATTGTCTGATTTTTAAAGACTTTATTTGCAAATTATGGTGGAAAATAAGTATTTGGTCAATAACAAACAAACAAGATTTCTGGCTCTCACAGACCTGTAACTTCTTCTTTAAGAGCCTCCTCTGTCCTCCACTTGTTAACTGTATTAATGGCACCTGTTTGAACTCGTTATCAGTATAATATTGGGACGGGTGGCGCAGTGGTCTGTGCGTTTGATCATCAGATCAAGGGGGTGTTGGGGAACTCCAGTTCAAAACCCGCTCCCGCTCCACTGCTTCAGGCCGTCCGTTGTGTCCTTGGGCAAGACACTTCACCCGAATTTGCTCCTGTGGGTATTGTCCACAGTACATGTATAATATCAATGTGTACTTGTAAAAGCGCCTCGATGACTTTGAGGTGTGAAGATGGGCGGTGTGGCGCAGTGCATTGATCAAGGGGGTGAAACCCGCCGCCGCTGCGTCTGTAAAGCCGTTGTGTCCTTGGGCAAGACACTTCACCTGAACTTGCTCCTGTGGGTATTGTCCACAGTAGATGACCATTACATGTATGTATGATCTGTATATGTAATGTGTATTTGTAAAGCGCTTTGAGTCATTGATAAAGCGCTATAATAAATATAAGGATTATTATTATTATAAAAGACACCTGTCCACAACCTCAAACAGTCACACTCCAAACTCCACTATGGCCAAGACCAAAGAGCTGTCAAAGGACACCAGAAACTAAATTGTAGACCTCCACCAGGCTGGGAAGACTGACTCTGCAATAGGTAAGCAGCTTGGTGTGAAGAAATCAACTGTGGGAGCAATTATTAGAAAATGGAAGACATACAAGACCACTGATAACCTCCCTCGATCTGGGGCTCCACGCAAGATCTCACCCTGTGGGGTCAAAATGATCACAAGAACGGTGAGCAAAAATCCCGGAACCACACGGGGGGACCTAGTCAATGACCTGCAGAGAGCTGGGACCAAAGTAACAAAGGCTACCATCAGTAATACACTATGCCGCCAGGGACTCAAATCCTGCAGTGCCAGACGTGTCCCCCTGCTTAAGCCAGTACATGTCCAGGCCCGTCTGAAGTTTGCTAGAGAGCATTTAGATGATCCAGAAGAGGATCGGGAGTATGTCATATGGTCAGATGAAACCAAAATATAACTTTTTGGTAAAAACTCAACTAGACGTGTTTGGAGGAGAAAGAATGCTGAGTTGCATCCAAAGAACACCATACCTACTGTGAAACATGGGGGTGGAAACATCATGCATTGGGGCTGTTTTTCTGCAAAGGGACCAGGACGGCTGATCCGTGTAAAGGAAAGAATGAATGGGGCCATGTATCGTGAGATTTTGAGTGACAACCTCCTTCCATCAGCAAGGGCATTGACGATGAAACGTGGCTGGATCTTTCAGCATGACAATGATCCCAAACACACCGCCCGGGCAACGAACAAGTGGCTTCATAAGAAGCATTTCAAGGTCCTGGAGTGGCCTAGCCAGTCTCCAGATCTCAACCCCATAGAAAATCTTTGGAGGGAGTTGAAAGTCCGTGTTGCCCAGCGACAGCCCCAAAACATCACTGCTCCAGAGGAGATCTGCATGGAGGAATGGGCCAAAATACCAGCAACAGTGTGGGAAAACCTTGTGAAGACTTACAGAAAACGTTTGACCTCTGTCATTGCCAACAAAGGGTATATAAAAAAGTATTGAGATTAACTTTTGTTATTGACCAAATACTTATTTTTCACCATAATTTGCAAATAAATTCTTTAAAAATCAAGACAATCTGATTTTCTGGATTTTTTTTCTCATTTTGTCTCTCACAGTTGAGGTATACCTAGGATGAAAATTACAGGCCTCTGTCATCTTTTTAAGTGGGAGAACTTGCACAATTGCTGGCTGACTAAATACTTTTTTGCCCCACTGTAATTCTGAAAGAGGCATATTTGTCTTATGACTCCAAACTTTAGTTGAGTAAAATTATATTTTCACACAGGGTCTTATCTCCCTTACAATAAATATTTGCTTTTGCCTAAAAAATGTGTCAAATCTGTTTATCAAACAAAAGAGTATGTTTTTGCGAAGTTCCCTCACCTTTTACTCGTACATAAAGCTCAGGCACCCTCATCTGCATCACTGAAAACAGCGCTGCACCTCAGTGTCTGTTGACAATGTCAGAAGAATATCTTTGGTCTCTCTGCGCTCCTGATTTTTCGCACAAACACACCCAAGGCCCAAAAGCTAGCCTTCGTATAGCACATAAGGGCCCCCCTTCCCTCTCTCACACACAGTGACACCCTCCACCATGATTCATCTCCCTGGCAGTGTGAAGTGTAAAGCAGATTATTACCAGTGAAGGGCTTGGCCCCCCCGAAGATCTACTGCTCTCCCATCCACCCTGCAGAGAAAATGGGAAAATATTGCTAATGATTACCGGCCTGTGAGTGTGTGTGGGTTCATGTTATGTGCACTAGTAATGCGTGAAGCCTGACTAGCATGGCTAAGCAGTTCCCAGGCCCCAGGCTTGTTTACCGTCTAGAAATGTGCTGACTTCAGGGTTTTTTTTTGTGCAAATGTTTCAGCATGCATGCATTTGCAGAAGTGTGTGTGTGTGTGTGTGTGTGTGTGTGTGTGTGTGTGTGTGTGTGTGTGTGTGTGTGTGTGTGTGTGTGTGTGTGTGTGTGTGTGTGTGTGTGTGTGTGTGTGTGTGTGTGTGTGTGTGTGTGTGTGTGTGTGTGTGTGTGTGTGTGTGTGTGTGTGTGTGTGTGTGTGTGTGTGTGTGTGTGTGTGTGTAGGCCTGTCACGATAATTAATTGTGTTGGACGATACATTTTTCTGGAAATTATTGCGATAAACGATAATATTGTCGGCACCGTTTTAAGACCATTTTAGACATAATGATAATATATAATAATAATTCAAGTACATCCTTTCAAACATAACTTTTTATTGAACATTCAACATTGCAAATGAAATGTGAAATAATATTACAATTAATAAATAAAACAAATTAATTAAATTATAATAAATTAATTAAATCACACACAACCAGCACCTTACCGTGGTAGAGAGGTTTGTGTGCCCTGATAAACCTGGGGGCTGTGTTGTCTGGAACCTTGTGTTCCTGGTAGGGTCTCCCATGGCAAATTGGTCTCAGGCAAGGGGCCAGACTAAGATTGGTTCACAAGACCTCATGAAAGACGACACACGAAGTGAGGATACCCGGCCCGGAGGAAGCCCGGGGTCCCCTTCTGGAGCCAGGCCCAGAAGGAGGACTCGTCGGCAAGCGTCTGGTGGCCGGGCTTGCCACGGAGCCCGGCCGGGCACAGCCCGAAAAGGCGACGTGGGCAACACCTCCGCTTCTCCGTCCCACGGGCCCACCACCTACGGGAAACAGCGATGGGGTCGGGTGCGCTGCCAGAAGGGTGGCAGTGAAGGCAGAGGGTCTCGACGGACCAGACCCGGGCGACAGAAGCTGGCTTTGGGGACGTGGAACGTCACCTCTCTGGGGGGGGAAGGAGTCTGAGCTTGTGCGGGAGGAGGAGCGTTACCAGTTGGATCTGGTTGGGCTCACCTCTACGCACAGCGTCGGCTCTGGAACCTTACTTCTGGATAGTGGTTGGACTCTATTCTTCTCCGGAGTTGCTCAAGGTGTGAGGCGCCGGGCGGGTGTGGGGATACTCACAAATCCCCGGTTGGGTGCTTCGTTGTTGGAGTCTACCCCAGTGGACGAGAGGGTTGCCTCCCTACGCCTGCGGGTTATGGGGGGGAAAACTCTGACTGTTGTGTGTGCTTATGCACCCAACAGCAGTTCAGAGTATACGGCCTTCTTGGAGACCCTGGAAAGAGTCCTGTATGGGGCTCCTGAAGGGGACTCTTTAATCTTGCTGGGAGACTTCAACGCACATGTGGGCAATGATGGAGACACTTGGAGGGGAGTGATTGGGAGGAACGGCCCCCCTGATCTGAACCAGAGTGGTGGTTTGTTACTGGACTTCTTTGCTAGTCATGGATTGGCCATAACAAACACCATGTTCGAACATAAGGATGCTCATAAGTGTACGTAGTACCAGAGCACCCTAGGCAGAAGGTCCATGATCAATTTTGTTATCGTATCATCGGACCTGAGGCCGTATGTTTTGGACACTCGGGTAAAGAGAGGGGCGGAGTTGTCAACTGATCACCATCTGGTGATGAGTTGGGTCGAGTGGCGGGGGAAGCCTCTGGATAGACCTGGTAAGCCCAAACGTGTAGTTCTGGTGAACTGGGAACGTCTGGAGGAGGTCCAAGTTCAGGAGGCCTTCAACTCACACCTCCGGCGGAGCTTTTCGGGCATTCCTGTGGAGGTCGGGGACATTGAACCAGAGTGGTCGGTGTTCAAAGCCTCTATTGCCGAAGCCGCGGCGGGGAGCTGTGGTCTCAAGGTCCTAGGTGCCTCAAGGGGCGGTAACCCTCGAACCTCCTGGTGGACACCGGTGGTCAGGGAAGCCGTCCGACTGAAGAAGGAGGCCTTCACGGATTTGTTATCCCGGGGGACTCCCGAGGCAGTTGTAAGGTACCGACAGGCCCGAAGGGCAGCAGCCTCAGCCGTGGCCGTGGCAAAGCAGCGGGTGTGGGAGAAGTTCGGAGAAGACATGGAAAAAGACTTTCGGGCGGCACCAAAGTTGTTCTGGAAAACTGTCCGACACCTCAGGAGGGGGAAGCAGGGAACCATCCAAGCTGTGTAGAGTAAGGATGGGACGTTGTTGACCTCAACTGATGGAGTGTTAGGGCGTTGGAAGGAGCACTTTGAGGAACTCCTGAACCCGACAACTCCGCCCTCTATGTTAGAGGCAGAGCTGGAGTATGACGGGGGATCGACACCAATCTCCCGGGGGGAGGTCACTGAGATCGTCAAACAACTTCACAGTGGCAAAGCCCCGGGGGTGGATGAGATCCTCCCAGAAATGCTGAAGGCTCTGGGTGTTGAGGGACTGTCATGGTTGACACGTCTCATCAACGTTGCGTGGAAGTCGGAAACAGTACCGAAGGAGTGGCAGACCGGAGTGGTGGTTCCCCTTTTCAAAAAGGGGGATCAGAGGGTGTGTGCCAATTACAGAGGCATCACACTACTCAGCCTCCCCGGGAAAGTTTACTCTAAGGTACTCGAAAGGAGGGTCAGGCCGATTGTCGAACCTCAGATTGAGGAGGAACAATGCGGATTCCGTCCTGGTCGTGGAACGACGGATCAGCTTTTTACTCTCGCAAGGATCCTGGAGGGGGCCTGGGAGTACGCTCATCCAGTCTACATGTGTTTTGTAGACTTGGAGAAGGCGTATGACCGGGTTCCTAGGGAGTCACTGTGGGAGGTGCTGCGGGAGTATGGGGTGAGGGGGTCTCTACTCAGGGCCATCCAATCTCTGTACTCCCAAAGCGAGAGCTGTGTCCGGGTCCTCGGCAGTAAGTCGGACCCATTTCAGGTGAGGGTTGGCCTCCGCCAGGGCTGCGCTTTGTCACCAATCCTGTTTGTAATATACATGGATCGGATTTCGAGGCGTAGTCGTGGGGGAGGGGGTCTGCAGTTCGGTGGACTAAGGATTGCACCACTGCTTTTTGCAGATGATGTGGTTCTGATGGTTTCATCGGTCTGCGACCTTCAGCTCTCACTGGATCGGTTCGCAACCGAGTGTGAAGCGGCTGGGATGAGGATCAGCACCTCCAAATCTGAGGCCATGGTTCTCAGCAGGAAACCGATGGACTGTCCACTCCAAGTAGGGAATGAGTCCTTGCCCCAAGTGAAGGAGTTCAAGTATCTCGGGGTCTTGTTCTCGAGTGAGGGAACAATGGAGCGTGAGATGGGTCGGAGAATCGGAGCAGCGGGAGCGGTACTGCAGTCTCTTTACCGCACCGTTGTGACGAAAAGGGAGCTGAGCCAGAAGGCAAAGCTCTCATTCTACCGGGCCATTTTCGTTCCTACCCTCACCTATGGTCATGAGGGATGGGTCATGACCGAAAGAACGAGATCGCGGGTACAAGCGGCCGAGATGGGTTTTCTCCGCAGGGTGGCTGGTGTCTCCCTTAGGGATAAGGTGAGAAGTTCGGTCATCCGGGAGGGACTCGGAGTTGAACCGCTCCTCCTTCGCGTCGAAAGGAGCCAGTTGAGGTGGTTCGGGCACCTAGTTAGGATGCCACCTGGGCGCCTCCCTAGGGAGGTGTTCCAGGCACGTCCAGCTGGGAAGAGACCAAGGGGTAGACCTAGAACCAGATGGAGGGATTATATCTCTTCTCTGGCCTGGGAGCGCCTTGGGATCCCCCAGTCAGAGCTGGTTGATGTGGCCAGGGAAAAGAAAGTTTGGGGCTCTCTGCTGGAACTGCTACCTCCGCGACCCGACCACGGATAAGCGGGAGAAGATGGATGGATGGATGGACAACCAAAACAATAAATTAAATAGAGTCAGGCTGGAAAACAGAGCTCTCTCTCTCTCATATATATATATATATATATATATATATATATATATAAATAAATATGAGCACACATTATCTCACAAGCAAAAAAAAACTCCTTAAAACAACAGTCAAGTGTACAATCCACTGTCAAAGACCCAGATGCCTCAACAGGCCATATCCAAATCTGTTTTTCTAAGTTTTCGAGCAAGGAACACCAACATGTTTACATTGTCGGGCGGGGGCTCTCCTTCTCCAGCTGCCGTGTTTGCTCCCAGATGGAAAAACGGAATGGGGTGATTGTGTTTTAGGTGGTTTAAAATGCGTGGTATTGCCTGCTTTTGTCGCTATCTTTTTTAAACCAATGCGACACACCGCCCGGCTCATTCAAGTCCGTAGGTTCGCCTCATAGATTTGTTTTGAATCCAAAGTACTGCCACACCGGAGAATCGAGATGTGTCGTTAGGTTTTGTAACCAATTCCATTTCACTTTAAATTCCCCGCGAGTAAGTCACACGTTGTCTCCCGCTTTTCGCTATATTATTAATGTGGCTGCTGCACGTGCACGCGGAGTGTCCTGACATGGCTGTGTGTCAGCCCCGCCCCACACAGTGCGCCTGGCAGCCACAGCGCTCCAGGCTAAAATGCTGGTCACATCTTTATGTAAACGGCAATTTATCGAGCTCAGAAAAGTTATCGAGTCCATTTTTATTTATCTTACGATAAGTCAATTTATCGATTATCGCGACAGGCCTATGTGTGGGTGGGTGGGGCCTTGGGTGTGTGTGGCCTTGGGTGTGTCCTGATGTGTACATTTAGTTTTTGCACATCAATAAACCCAGAAGCCATCTGTTGTTAAAGCCTGTTCACTATGTTGTAGAGTTTCTTCTTTCTCTGTTTGATGGCCCCACATTTGCTATTCTGATGTGAAATGACCTAAGTGATGCTGAAGCGGTAACTGTGCTCAGGGAGTAAAGCTGACTAATATGCTAATTTGAATGGAAGCCTATTTGCACATATCGTGTAAATTATACTGTAGGCCACTCTCATTACTTCTTAATGAGTTTTAGGGTGTGAGCATCTACGTATATATCGAGACTGCGCTCATTTCACAGAGAAGCATATAGATTTTGCAGAAGTACTCAGAACAGTTGCTATAAATTCCCTGTAGGGGGGGCAAGGAGGTATGAGATGACATCTAAAGCATTAAACAAGTGCAAGTTGCCCTTGCTATGAGCACACTATTACCATCCAGTACACAGAACGTCACACCAGACTTTTGATAATTCAGAAGAAACCAACAACATTTCAATCACACAGGTACTCATCAGTACCTTTCATGGTGCTCTCAGCTTCCACATGCCTCCGCTCTGCTTAATGAAAGTTAGCTTTAGTCCTCCAAGTGCCAACAAGTCTGACAGCACCAATTTGACTAAGTTTAAACTACAGTTGATAATAATAACGTATTAAAACAATTTAAGGAGAAAAGGAGAAGAGAACCACCAAGAGCAAAGAAAATATATATTCAAGGTCAACAGTAGTTTGGGAGATCAATATGAACTAGAGAATGCAATTCCTGAAGAAATTGCTAGTGGGAATGCTTTATGCTGAAAAGCTGACGCTAAACTGCTATGCTGAAATGTAATGTGTAAGAAGAAAGTGAAGACTTGAGATTGAAATGATACATGAACACTGGGGTCTTGAATGTGTGATGAGAGAAGAAAAGAAAGTAAAAAGGCTTGGAAAAGCAGCAGAATATTTGAACTGCAAACTTCTGAACTAACTTGATGGCGAATGATCTTTCGCCATGGCAACGGCATTTGATGACACCCCATAATAAGCTTAGATGCGTTGATGGCTGCATCGTTACCAAGCCTGTGAAGTTTTGGGGCGTTTGGAGCAGTTTCACTGAAGTTATGAGAAAACCGTGTTTCAAGGCGAGCATTGTGTTGCCATGGCAACGGCATTTGAAGAAATCTCAAAACTGCCCCGTAGATGTCTTCACGACTGGACTGTTAGCACACATGTGAAGTTTGAGCACTTTTTGAACATTTTTATAGGAGTTATAGCGACATCATGTTTTATGGCGAGGAATGCGTTTCCATGGAAACGGCATATGGTGAGATCTCAGATTTGGCGTAGAGCTGTTGAGGCATGGACCGGTGATATACAAGGGAAGATTGGGGGATGATTGGACCGTGTCGATGGGACTTACAGCCACATCGTGTTTCATGGCGAGTGGTCCGTCGCCATGGCAACGGCATTTGATGACACCCCATACTACACTTAGATGCGTTGATGGCTGCATCGTTACCAAACCTGTGAAGTTCTGGGCTGTTTGGAGTATTTTCACTGAAGTTATGAGAAAACCGTGTTTCAAGGCGAGCATTGTGTTGCCATGGCAACAGCATTTGAAGAAATCTCAAAACTATCCCGTAGTTGTCTTCACGGCTGGACTGTTTGCACACTGCTATCTGAAGTCTGCTGCTCTGAGCATGTCAGTTGGAGTGATGACATCATCGTGTTCCATTGCACAAGTGTTTATAGTTGAGCTAATGAGGTGCCTAGACTTCAAAGGCTTCACTGTTCTGAATGAGAGATGAACCTCTTACATGTGAACGTTTTGTGGAAGAACCGTAACAGATATCTGTGAAATTTCAAAACGTGAAGCATGTCAAGGAAGTTGAGTATCTTAAGTGTAATTTTTGTGTACTTTCGGGTTAATAATGTGGCCTTTTTGGCAGTTTAACTAAAGGTGTGCGGCTGCTGCTGTGAGGAAATATCTGCCTGAAATTACAATGGGCTTTAATGGGGACATGTTGAACGTTTTTGTCACTTCATGCCCTCAAGAGGCATTTTGTTTAATTATTTTTTGCTTAATTATTTGTCATTTTTCAAGCTGAGATGTTTTCCTACGTTTATCATGAAAAATGATGTCTCAAGAATGTAGGGTTTGGGAATTATGGCAGTTTTAAAAATAAATATGAATGCGAATTTCCAGCTGTCCTCCACTCTAGCTGTGACATCACACACTCTAGTTAATGTTACAATCTGAAGAAAACCTCTAAAACAAGGTCTGAACAATGTTTAATATCTCTAAAAGTAAGAATCAGATTTAAAAGTTGTTTTACACAAATAATGTCAGAAAGATGTGTAACATTTTAAAGTTGGAATGAGGTGTCTGAGTGAAAGTATGAAGCAGTTGAATTGCATGAAGATTTGTTGAAGTCTGAAGATTTTCTCCATTGACTTCAATGTTAAAAATGGGATGTATTATGGGATGTATCTCTAGAATTATGAAAGTTATGAATGAGAAAAGTAATAGCCATCAATTCCCGACCAAGCTGAACGTTTTGATGTTTGAACTGAGTTTCTGCGATGTTCAATGCGGGAGGAGAAGAGGGCCAAAATACCGGCGGAATAATAATAAACTTTTCGTCCGTAGAAGAACAGTTACCGGTAGTTGGAATGCTATTAACAGCATTCCCACTAAATAAAACGGTTGATCTAACGGTAAATGAACTTAACTTCAACATAAGACAAATTAAATGCATACTGTGCATAAATGCCTATTAATGTTTAAATCTCTATCCTCAGGGGAGAAGCTTAAACTATTTAAAGGAGGATTCAAAAGGGTGCTCTAAAAAAATGTGAGCCTTCAATATTAATTTCTTGGTGCAAATGTGAGAGACGTAGGTTTACAAAATTGGTGAAAGTCACTATGTATTTTCAATACACAAGGCCTTTCTTCACTTGTGGAAAAAGTTATGTGTACTAACTGCAGATGAAATGGATCCCTCGTCTTGTCCTTGATCTCGATCCCAGTTGTTATCGGTATCGTATTCCAGGAGCACGTTTTGCCCCAATGATACACAACATGTCAGAATATACACACTCTCAGAGTTCATTGTGTCATGCCTGGTAATGACTGGGTTTCTTGTATTTGCACCCATAATTACAAAAGTATTAACAGATGAAAGTATTTGGGGTGCTTGCCACTAGTGCTGCGTACCGGTACGCCGAACCGGTACTGGACTTGTAAAAAGTTTCGGTTCAAGTCCGGTTAAAACCGGAACGTCAGGAACCGGTACTTACGTATATTCTCCTTTGTGTTCTAAACCATCTAAAACCTTCCATAGATCGAGAAATTTGCGCAAGGGAAACTGGCTTAGACATAGTGGACACTGACAGCGTGGGATGCTGGTTGCCATATTTGGTAGTGTTGCTAAGCTAACTCCTTTGTATGTATGGTGATATAGTGTCTGCCGAAAGAGCAACACTTCACCCAGACAATGTCAATATGCTGTTGTTCTTGAACAAGAACACATAGACTTTTACTCTTGCATATTGAGTCTTGTATGTACATCACTATGTATGTAGTTGTGTTGTGTAGTTAGTAACACATGTAGAGTTCTAGAAAAGACATGGTGTAGACACAAGTTGGAAGGGGGCACAATAAACCTGACGAGTTTGAATTTGAGTTGATTATGAGTTTATTTTCAATTGATAATTAGCTCACAATAAGTTCACTTTAGTTACTCACACAACTTGACACAAGTCCGGACTTATAAGTCCGGACCTGAACCTGAACCTCTGGACTTGAGTCCGGACCTGAACCTGAATGTGAGTCCAGGTACACAGCACTACTTGCCACTCACATCACATGTACAAAACAAAAACTTTAAAGTGTTTTTCAAAAGTATGTTTTTTTCAGTATAGTATAAGATGATTGGACCTGGTTCAAGTAAAGGATCCCTGTTGGACTCCAAAATAATATCAATCTCAGGCATTAAACCAGTGCAAATGGAAGTCACCAAGTGTGATGATAAAGTTCTAGTTCTCTGTGACTGGCCAAGCCTTTAACGTAGAACAAAAGTTTCACGTTTAAATGGTTCTCGAGACTATGGAATTTATTAGACTAATTGGATATTATTTGATAGCTAGTACAGTTCTCACGTAGTCGCAGCTTACGTTTTGTGAAAATGTCAGTGTTTCACATTTTATAATGGGTGTGTATGGGAGAGCTGGTTAAGACTTAGAGTGGGTGACATCATGGATAGAGGGGAGAGGAGCAGGAAAATCTGAAGAGTTTTTTTCCAACTATTGCTCGGCTGGCCACAATTTTCAGTCTTCATACATCATTTCGTGATCATAATGTAGGGAAATCTGTCACGGCCGCACCGATACTCTCATTTAATCAAACGGACTTACACATATAGCAAAGACATAGTCATCAGGTGTGTTCATCTGGTATCCTAAATACTCTGGGTAGGATATTTAGCCGATTGGAGTTACAGTTTTTTTACTTAGAAGCAATTATGCAGCACAATGTCAATACATTCTCTGACAAGCTGTCTCTCGTTCACTGGCAGGGCTTTGCCGTGGAAACGCTTTGATCTTTGAACACACCTGTCAGTCGTTAACTAAATCCAGTGGTAATCTAAAGATGTTCAGAAACGATGCAGGAATGTGCTACAAGAATCCAAAGATGTAATAGATAAACACTTAAACTAGTCAGCTAAAAGTGAACTAAAATTCGGGACACGCACCCAAGTTTCATTCACACAGTCAACATTTCTCTGAATTTTCTAGATCAAGATTCAATGGTATTGGCCACTTTCAAGCAACGTTTTACTGTAAATAAGAACAAATAAAGTCTATTTTATTTAACTTTTCAATTTGAAAAAGTTAAATAAAGGGCTCTTGGTGATTCGGTTTTTTAGATTTATTTAGACAAAGCATATTTTGGGACTATACTTTGTTTCTCTTATTTTTAGAATAGTTAGTTTTTAGATGAGCAGATTTAGAGTGATTTATGTATTAAAGGTAGGGTAATTCACTTCAGAAACACTTTTTGTTATATTCCATGGAATGCTCTTAACATCCCGATAGCAATGAATAAATTCAATGCTTTGACAATAAATATGTACAAATATTTCATCTGTGGAAGCCGTGGTGATGTAAAAAGCAAGTCCAATTATCTGCCTCCGGCCGGGGCAGATTTTTTTCGGTTGTGTACTTTCAAATTCTAGCGCACTCAAGCTGGTTTCTCCATTCTTACCTACCCTACCTTTAAGAGGAGCTCTGCCAGGACAATGTCCTTCAGCTTGGTTTCTTTCTATCACTAGCTTATTTTGAGTTTCAGATGTTCCCTGTTGCTCCAACATCAATCATGTGGGACTCAAAGGATTTCCCTTTCCAATATCCTTTGCTTTCCTTTTTGAAGAATGGTTCAATGCGGCTTGACACATAGCTCCTCTTGTGACAGTAGAGCAAGGAGGACCGGAACAGAAAAAAACCGAATCCAAAAAGGGCCTGCCACACACCACAAAGTTTTCATTCTCTATTGGCTGCAGCCCATTATTATGGCTGAAAAAACTGCACTAACTAACATTTGTGTATGTGTTGGTAAATACATAATCCTTAAATATATTAATAGAAAATGTCCTTCTGGTTATAATTAGAGCTGCATCCCTGTTATACCCCCCTCATGTATCATCATGTCTTACACCTAATTAGAAAACATGCATAATAGCCTATTATATCCCACTCCCCAAGTCTTAAGTGCCTGAGTCATAAGCAGTCATAACCCACTGCACACTTTAAAGAAAGGTGTTGGTAAAAGACTCATCGTTTATCTTTTATTAACAATAATCCGCAATGTCAAAATGTGTCGCTGAAAGCTAGTGTGTAAAGGCCACACAGTCGTATTTTCTTTTGAAAGAAATTAAAATTGGTTACTTTTTGAGAAAAACAATTAAATCTGACATCACCTGTGCTTCACATAAACAGCAATGATTTGCAAGATTGCCTGTCTGAGCACACTGATACTGAGTTCAAAACCTGAGATGCAGTTCTTAAAAGCACAGATCGAACTAAAAGTATCCCTTTTCTGTGATCTACCTTTTTTCCAGATTCATATTTCACAGTGTAAGATCAGAAAATGAAACTCTTTATTCCTCCACCTCCTGCATTTCATCAGACCAGCTGCAGTTTCTTCATTCTGCAAGTTTTGACTGTAAAACAGAAATCCACTTCATTACTTATTCATTACAGAGGAGTGTATGTTGTTTGGAGATCTTTGCCATTTGCTCAGGGTTTCTGAACCATTCCTGACTACTAAGTCCTTAAAGGAGAATTCTACAACTTAGATATTACTCTTGAAGTTTTGATTATTGTTTTACCGGTTAACAAATGTTGTTGTGAACACCAACCGCTTGATCTAGCAATTGATTCAGTTTCATGGGCACAAATGTTTTTCTCCTGCTCACCTGACTCCTGAAGTCCTCTTGCTGTCCGTTCTACTGTTCCTGGGAGTTCACTTTGATCACCCTCTCAATCGTGTACACACCAATACAAGCAGTTGCATGATTAGTGCAGCAGTAGCTTAATTCGTAAGAACTTGGGAACCGTGGGGTCACTGGTTCAACTTAAATTTCACTGTGTTCACATGTGACGCTTGTATATACATTTTGTTGGAATTCTAAATGTCCATGATTTATTTGGAAAAAATACATTTTGTCTTTTTCCGCTCTCATAAATGCCCAGCAATTAGTTAGCCAGCACAAAACAAAACAAGTTTGTTATAAATAAGAAAGTATTTAAAATAAATTTATTTTAAAGGTGACCTATCATGCAAAATGCACTTTTGTACGTCTTTTATACATGAATATGTGTCCCCGGTGTTCCAGGGAACTCACCAAGTGTCAGAAAACACAACCCTCTCTATTTTCCTCCATACCCAAATATCTTAAAAAGGGGCTGCAACGGATCTGATACAGACTGATCCAGATTTGAACACTTCTATGACGTCACAAAAATGGCGCTACGGCTATTGGGCCAACTCCACCAATCAGGAGGAGACAGCCACGGACATTGCCGTTCGAAAGCGCTGGAGACGCTGTAGTACATATGCCAGGCCTGTAGATGGTGCTGTTCTCACAGGATCAGCCCATTCAAAGACAGTGTTAAATTGAGCGAAATTAGGAATGGCTAAAATGCATGATCTGTTTGGTATTTTGAAAAATAAAAAGTATAAATATGCCTTATATACTGTAGGTATGGTTCTACACTATATTATTCAAATATAGCATGATAGGTCCACTTTAAGCAACATAACTACTTTGTTAGGTTTAGGAAAGGATCCTGGTTTGGGTTCAAATAACTAAGAAAGTATCATTGCTTCAGTTTGGATGTATAACAAAAATGGTAAATGCTGACCTCAAAATGGACACCTTTTTCGACCTACAATCCCCCCCAGACGTCCTCCCGATTTGGACTTGACTTTGTCATATACACATGCAAGTCTTACAATAGCACCAACAACACCTCTCTATAATCACCACATATTACATAGTATATAATACCTAATTTTGGTTATGGACACCCTCTGGCTGCTTTGGACTTGTCGGGGCCTCGTCTTCTCTCCTCTAAAACTGACCCTGAGTCAGCTTTATGTAATGTCCACTCTCTTGCCATAACAACTCTATTATGTTGTCCCTTTATTGCCCATTCGGCACCTTGACCGCGACTGTGGCCGCCTGTTATGGGCTCAGAATAGTCTCATAATACACACATGCACACAGAAGGATTCACACTTGTATTTCATGATCCGCAAAAGGATTCACACTTGTATTTCCGGATCCACACTTGTGTTTTTCAATGCACACACAAATGTGTTCCATTTCATATACATGTAAATAAAATCCAAATACAGGAAAAAGTTTTACATATGTATTTTTGATCCACACATTATTTGTTTTCCGTTTTAAAACCCTGAACCTACAAACACAAACCGCTTTGTGTGCACGGATCGCTGTGCATTCGTGTGTGGGTTTTTTGAGACTCCCCTGACGCTCACCCGATTCGTACTTGTAATTTCTCTCATCTATAGCCAATCAGATGTCTCCTCCAGTCTAAGCCAATCACATGAGCGCGCCCCCACGTGGGTATGATTTATTGCGTTCATGACACTTCATATACGCATTTTGCGCTGTCCGGTCAGCTCGCTAAACAGAGGGCGGAGCATCAGGTAATCATGCAGAGCTGCTTGTCTCCGTTAGACTCAGCAGCTGATCTGATCTCTCTCTCGCGTCCGGTTATACTTCACTCGCGTTTATGTCCATATCGATCAGATCCAGCTCTCTTGTTAATAATGACCGGCGGGGCTCCCCTCGTTGACAGTTCACTGTCGAGCACTGGCTTCGTAGTACACTGATCGATTAGGCTAAGCTAACCTGTAGCTCAGGGGTGTCAAATTCAAACTTACTGAGGGCCATTCTGACAGTTGTGAATAAAATCAGGGGCCATGACATTCATTACAGTGATTCTTGTTATGGTTACAACTCATATACATGACTCAGAGATAACGTCAATGCAGCCAAACTGGCGTGTTTATTCACAATCAAACCAAACACATGACTGGCGAGAACCTGCCAGGAGAGGGCACATGGATGACAGGACCATAACAAATATGTTTAGAACTAGGCTAGCAGGTGGATTAAATAAAATAAAAATAGTGTGTTCCCCCTTCATATTTGTGGATAATTCTTTATATCAGCAAAATAAGATGAAAGTGCTGTCAATAGCATCAAGTGCAAAACCAATGCTGTTTTTAAAGATAATAATAATTTTAAAAAAAAAGAGAAGTGCACAATTAAACAAACTACATTAGCAGTCTAGCCTACAGTAGGTTCAGTTTATAACAAAATAGTTCACAATTAAACAAAACCATTAGGACTACTACTGTATCTTTCAACACAACAAATGTTTTCTGTGAAAACACAAAATAGTCAGTGCAACAAGGCCTATCTGAAATGCATTGTAGTTTAACTTTTACCAGACACTCTGCACCTTTTCTTACAGATGATCTCATCTATTCTAGGCTTAATGTCCTTTGCTGTGGCCACTTTATACCAACGTCAGATGCTGGTCAGTGATCCGGGATCTGTGGGATGTCTTATTCAAGTTCATTATAGAGAACATCTGTTCGCACGAGTAAGTGCTCCCGAACATGGACATGATGTGTGCAGCATGAAGACGCAACTCTGGCACAGATTCAGGGAGGAGAGGTGCAAACTCAGCAGCCCCGACTGACTGGTACTGGGTCTTCAGAGCGCTGTTACATTGCAGTTCAATGAGTTCCAATTGCAGGTGCTCAGGGGCAGTGTCGACATCAATTGCAAAAGGATTTGCGAACAGGTCAATGTTGAATTTCTGTGATTCAAAATCAGCAAACCTCCTGCTGAATTCCTCTTTGAGTGTGTTCAGTTTGTCAGCATACACTTGGGTCGGGAGTGGAATGGTGACGGTGGCGCTTATTGTTTGACAGGTAGGAAAGTGGGTCAAATTACCTCTACGCATCTGCCCCTCCCACAGACGCAGTTTCAGTTCAAATGCCTTCACGGAGTCCCGCATCTCTGTGATCAGCTGCTTTCTTCCCTGGAGTTTCACATTCAGTGAATTGAGGTGCTCAGTAATGTCACACATAAACGCCAAGTCGCCCAGCCACTTTTCATCCTCAAGCTCGGGGACGGGCCTCTGTTTGCTCTGTTTGCTTTCCATGAAACGAGCGATCTCAGTGCGGGTGTTGTAAAACCTCCTCAGCACTTTCCCCCGACTCAACCAGCGCACCTCTGTGTGATAGGGCAGATCCTCTTGCACGGAGTTCTCCTCCTCTAAAAGAGCCCTAAACTGCCGATGATTCAAGCCCCGTGCACGAATAAAGTTCACAGTTTTAGTCACAACAGTCATGACATGTTCCATGCCCAACACCTTACCGCAGAGGGCTTCTTGGTGGATGATGCAGTGGTAAACTACCAAGTTTTCTCCTGTGTCCCCCATCGCCTTTCGGGTCAAACCGACCAAACCCCGAACTTCCCCGCATATCGCCGGTGCACCATCCGTTGTCAGTCCAACAAGTTTACTCCAGGGTAGCTCCATCTTGTTCACGCTCTGCTCCACTTGGGTGAAAATATCCTTTCCCGTTGTTGTCCCGTGAATCGGTTTCACGTCTAAATGTTCCTCAGTGACGGACAGCTGACTGTCAACCCCGCGGATGAATATGGACAGCTGGGCTGTGTCCGTCCTGTCTGTACTCTCATCTACAGCTAGTGAATATGAAATAAAGTCCTTGGCTTTTGTTTTTAGCTGGCTCTCTACATCGGAGGCCAGTTCATCAACGTGACTAGCCACAGTATTACGGGACAGGCTGATGTTTGAAAATGCCTGCTTCTTGTCAGGGCATACAACGCTGCACACTTTTTCAAGGGAGTCTTTAATAAACTCTCCCTCGCTAAACGGCTTGCTAGCCTTTGCGATTTCCTCTGCAATAATAAAACTTGCCTTGGTAGCAGCCTCACTTTCACTACTGATGCGGGTGAACATGCTTTGCTGATGTTGAAGGTTGCGTTTCAAGTCTTTGGCTTTCTGCAGCCGCTGCTCCATGGACATGTTAGCATATTGCTCGCCATGTTTCGTTTCGAAGTGTCTGCGGATGTTATACTCTTTGAACACTGCCAGCGACTCTTGACATACGAGACACACTGGCTTTTGTTTTAATTCACAAAACAGGTATTCAGCTTCCCACCTCTCCTGAAAATGTCGATAATCTTTGTCTACTTTTTGTTTTTTCGCCATCGTTTGTTTATGCTAGCTTTCAATCTCCTTTGCAAAGCGTACCTTCAGAGAAGGTTACTCGGCCGTTACTGACGTAGTGAGACGTGCGACAGCGCCCTCTTGTGTTTCAGCGTTGCATTGCCACAGACACAAGCTCGCGGGCCACATTAAATTGATGACCAGGATTGACAGGAGGGCCAGATTCAATATTGCAGAGGGCCATGTTTGGCCCGCGGGCCTTGTTATTGACACATGTGCTGTAGCTGCTCCCTCCACACTCACAACAACTTCATACAGACATAAATAAAGCAGCTGTATTCGCCATACAGGAAACACACATTTAAAACGGTTTTGCCTGCCGTGTACACCCAAGCATTCACCAATGGTTCGGAAAGTGGCGCTGTACCTTAATAATATAAAGGCTTGTATTTGCGTGCATTTCCTGTTCGGAAAGTGGCAATGTACTGAGAGTGGAGGTGTCCTGAGATTAGCGCCTGCAGGCAGGCTCCATGGACCTGTCAGCTCTGGACTGCGCAAAATGCGTACATGAAGCGCTACAGTACGTCATGAACGCAAGAAATCTACCCTCGTGGGGGCACGCTCATGTGATTGGCTTAGAATTGAGGAGACATCTGATTGGCTGTAGATAGAAAAAATTACAAGTACGAATCGGGTGAGCGTCAGGGGAGTCTCAAAAAACCCACACACGAATGCACAGAAAGCGGTTTGTGTTTGCAGGTTCAGGGGTTTTAAAACGGAAAACAAATGTGTGGATCAAAAATACATATGTAAAACTTTTTCCTGTGTTTGGATTTTATTTACATGTCTATGAAACGGAACACATTTGTGTGTGCATTGAAAAACACAAGTGTGGATCCGGAAATAGAAGTGTGAATCCTTTTGCGGATCATGAAATACAAGTGTGAATCCTTCTGTGTGCATGTGTGTATTATGAGACTGTTCTGAGCCCATAGCCTGTAACATGAAAACGGCTCACCATTTCTGCTAGTTTTATCCTTCTTTCTCACGCTGCTGTGATTCTAGTTATATCTCACACAGGCTCCGCCCTCTACTGGACACTCAATGCACACTCTACACGTGGTACTGGTATGGCTGTGTCAACAGCCTTGTTCAACGGCGTGAGTGTGGAGGACATATGCACGGCGGCGTCTTGGTCTACGCCAGGCCCCTTCATATGGTTTTATCTCTTGGACATGTCTGGCTCCTTCTCATCATCTGTGCTTGCTGGGGCAACACATGACCTTAGGGACCCGGGAGGGACCCGGGAGGCGTGGTGCGCAGTAAGCCCAGGCAGACAAGGAGAGCCTTCCTCACTATTCCAAGCACACACTCTACACGAGGTAAGCGTGGGGGACATGGTGCACTTGCGTTCTCCCTATGCTCTTTAGGGACCTGGTGGAACGTAGTGCGCAGTGTTAGTCACTTGCGCTGGCACCTGCATGGTGGTGCTATGGGCTTGTTCAGACCAATTAGGCTCTACCCAGCCAAGGAAGCTTCGGCCCCGACTTCTCCACGGTCACAGCCGGATGAGAGAAAGTTGGGGTGCGGTGGCTGTTAACCAAAGGCCGGTCAGGGGCAGTGTGATTGGTCGATGTTGTTGGACGACAGGGCGTTTATCCATCAGGGCTCCACCCACTGTATCCATATAGTCCAGTAAAGGGCGGAGCCTGTGAGAGATATAACGGGGGGTTAAGTATTGTAACCCTAGTTATATAAGCACAGGCGCAGCCCTCTACCTAGGGGCCCTGTCTTTCCTATGCCGCTCGATGAAGAGGGTGTAGGATGACAGTCAGGAGGCATTGCCGCGTTATATACTGTGAGCCTGCTCGCGCATTCAGGTAGGCTCGCCCCGATTGGCCGGCTACGTTTATGCAACTCACTATGTGAACGCAAGCATAACATGGTAAAGAGTAGTACCCCTAGAGTCCAGTAGAGGGCTCCGCCTGTGCTTATATAACTAGGGTTACAATACGTAATCCCTCCTGCTCTGTCACTCTCTTTCTGTTTACTTGCTGGGGCTGATTACCTCTGTACTTCAGTGAAACGACCTGGGTGGCTATTCAGCCCAAATGTCATTGTGTTGTGTTGCTCTAGGGTCCAAGCTAACTGAACAGGCTCTGGCCTCCACACTCTGGGGGAGAATAACAACAGAGACTGCTTATGGGCCTCTCTGCTAAGGGGGACCAAAGTCTATCAGTAGTCAATTTTTAAGCTTTCATATTGACAGTCATCAAGCCCCTTTTTGTGAATTCACCTCTAACTAAGAACAAATATTCTACACCATCAGATCTCAATGCTTTATTTTAAACTATGGCTGTCAACATTAGCTATTAATCTGGAAACCTTAACACAATAACAACGTAAATGAATCACATTACCAACGTTGAGCAATACTTCCTGCCGTAATTCCAAGTCAGGAGTTCCATGAATTTTATAGCAGTGAAAATGCCCTGCACTGACTTGAGACCAGTGGACATCAGTTAGAACCATCATTACTTCGTTGTTTCAGCACACTTGATCAATGAGTAATGTCCAGCACTCGTTCTTTAAGTGTGGGGAAGATAGAGGAAAGGCATTTTGCTGAAGCATCTGACCGCTTCCTGACGTTGCACATGATTGTGAGATAGTGGACAGGGTCACCACTGTAGGAACATATAGCAAGTGGTGGAGGTAACCATAGAAACAAAATCACTTAGCACAAGAATCTATTCCCTTTCTCGCATTAAGAAAAATAAAAAAATTAATTCTTAACTCCTGTACCTCTTGATATGTCAGGTCACATTGTATTGCGGCTAGGGCTGTCAATCGATTAAAATATTTAATACCCTAACCCTAACCTAACCCATCAATCGCAATCCATAGTTCATTGCGATTAATCTTTTTTTCTATCTGTTCTAAATGTACCTTAGAGGAATATTTTTCAAGTTTTGAATACTCTTGTCAACATATGAGTGGACAAATATGCTTTATGCAAATGTTTGTTAATTATCATTGGAACTATGACAAATATTCTCCATACAACAACCTGGAACCTCTCTCTCTCTCTTACACTCTCTCCCAACCTTCTACTTCTCTGCACTGAGCCAGTTGCTCAAACAGACAAGCCTGTTTACAGTTGTCGACGAGATGCTGCTCCTCTGTCTTCATCTTCAGTCAAAGCATGAAACTGAAGTAGTGATGTGTCCGCCGCGAAAGAGCCGGCTCTTTTAAGCGAACGAGCCAGTTTTGTTTTTTTGTTGTTAAGTAATACAAGACAGAATGATATGATGATCTCCGTGCTACAGCTGCTCCGTGCATGCGTGCAGTGACATGTCATATCCAAGGATTAGAGACTGTTGGATGCTGCTGTTTTGAGCATTGCAATAAATTTATTTTAACTATGTTTTTTTATGATTAGAGACGGTTGGATGCTGCTGTACTGAGCATTGCAATATACTGTATTTATTTTCACTATGTTATTTATTTATGATTATCCTTAGGCTCAGCAAAGATTTGATGTCAGCTGTTGCTGTCTTTTTTCTATAGTTAATACTGAAATAGAGCCCTTCTGTTTTGTCAGGGCCTTTTCTTTAAATATAATTTTAAAATGTCGATACAGTAGCCTCTTTTTTTAAATGTCTATGCTTAAGTTTTTATAGGTGTTGCTATGATCCGGCTCACCAAGAAGAGCTGTAATTCCCATCAATAGACTGAAGTTCCCTCTGTGGGTCAAAATAATGCGCTGTGATGTGCAGTCGATACGTTGGATGCGATCCGAATTATCTAACGCAGCTCCTCGTCCTCCACAATGTTAAGCTGTAGCCACCCATTTAGCTATCGCTGTTGTTATCCAGGCATCTCCCCGGCAAACTTTCAAGCGTGGTCTGCCGCAAGCGAGCTGCAGGAGCAGGGCTGAGCATCAGCTGGGTGCTTGGCTTGCTGTTTAAAACACCTTTTTTTGTATCAATAGCCGCATTCACACCGCAGGACTTTCCCTGGTACTTTGGTTCTTTAGTTCCGTTAGTACCAATAATGTCGCGTTCACACCGCCGGGACTACTCGGGACTCTTTTGGCCATTTTCAGTCCCTGCTAGAGAGGTGGTACGAACCTGGTGATAAAAGAGTGCCAATTTCTATTCTATTTCTATTGGCTGGGCGAATTGCAAACCACGCCCCGTTAGACTCTGAATTTTTTTTCTTAGGCAGCCTTTTTTTCCTCGCTACAAAACCACATCCACACCTGAGCGAGTAGTTTGTTTGTACTTTAAAGCAATGATGACCACACGTACTACAATACCGGAGCGGTGGAATGATGAGGAAGTGTCTGCGCTTCTGGCAATTTACTCTGAGGACGGGATGCAGTAGCTTCTACAGAAAGCAGTTCCCAACTCCAAATGTTTTAATCGATGTTCGCAAAAGCTACTTGAGCTGGGAATCGTGCACAGTGCACACGGATGCCGGGTAAAAATAAAGAAACTCAGGCAGGACTATAACATGAGCACAAAGACAACAAGCTCAGTGAACTCCATCATGTCTGAGGTCGGAAAGTAAACAAACGCCCTCATGTACAGCGGGTGGGCTTTATACCCCCTCCCCCGTGTAGTTCTTCTTCTCTCGTTTTTTTAAAAAGTGGATTGGACAGTGAAAGAGTGTTTTTAGCAGCATTGATATAAAAGCTGCGAAACCTCGTGGATAGAGGAGACATCAGGGTGAAAAGCACAGGCAGTATGAGACAAATAAAGAGCTTTTTTATCATTAAAGCACAGAGACACTAAATACAAATATGAACCTAAAGATGCACATAAAAGGACCCCTTTAAGCTACACTGTAAGAAACATACCGTGAAATTCACAGTATTTAACTGGCAGCAATTGACAAGTAACTTACTGTAATTCATTTTACAGTATTTAACTGGCAACACTTGACAAGTTACTTGTCAATTGCTGCCAGTTAAATACTGTAAAATGAATTACAGTAAGTAACTTGTAAAGTTTTGCCAGTTACTTACTGTAAAATGAATTACAGTAAGTAACTTGTCAATTGCTGCCAGTTAAATACTGTAAAGGAAATCAAAGTATTTACAAGTTTTTTTTACAGTAACGTTGTAAAAAGAAACAAAGTAACTTCCAAGTACTGTATTTGTGTTTACGGTAATAGTGTTTTAACTATAAAATGAAACTTAGTAATATTTAATTACTTTATTTTTTGTTACAGCAGTAGTGTTATAGCTGTAGAATAAAACAGTAATTTCGAAGCATTGTATTTTTGTTTAAGCTAATAGTATTTTAACTATAAAATAAAACTGCCATTTAAAAAGTACTGTATTTTTGTTTACGGTAATAATGTTTCAATTGTAAAATAGAAAGACTAAATTAATGCTATAAGTTACAGTATCAGTATCGTAACTCTAAAAAAATGGTATTATAGTATACTTCATGTCATGCTGGTAATTTACAGATTACCAGAAGTTCTTGACAAAATGTTAAAGCTCACCAATAACTGCAGGGAGACAGCAAACAATACATTTTAACAATGTGTTCTTAATTGCTGAACGGTATCAAGACCATGTATTTTCTTGTGCTAAATGATAAATATTTTCATCCAAAAACATGGAGATTGCATTTTTAAAACTGTTTCGATAACAAAACACAGATTATGAAGCCATTTCTTTTTCCAAGCCATTTTAGAGACTTGCTGTAGTTGAAAAGGTGTCACGACCTCAACACAAACTGGAGAACCCAAATGCACGACCCAGAGACAGTCTTGAATGTAACTGAACAGGAAATCCAAAAAATAAACGTAAACTAACAAAACCTGACAAGACTGGAAACGATCCTCTCTTTGCTGAGGCCTGGCACGACCACATGTGGGAACAAACATGAACTGACACAGGATAGGGGGGGGACAGGACTATTTAAACATGAGGTGAGTGGGAACAGGTGGAAACAATCAGGGGCGGGGCAGACACTGACAATGGCGGGAAAACACAAAAAGGGAGGAAGTAACAGGGCCTGAAATGAGAGACAAGATGTAAGTAGAAAATGAAACAGGAAATGGAAAACGAGACACAACATGAAACACAGGGATTTAACTAGAGATGAATGACATAAATAGACAGACCTGTCATGACGTGAATAAAACCTTACTAAACGTGAAATGACAGACATAATACATAAACATAACCAACACATTTGACGAGACACAACAAAAGGCACTGTTTGGCAAATACATTATCACTATTCTTAGATTATACACAATATTTGAAAACACTTTGAATACAAACAACTGAATGCATGCAGGAATGGACCCTGTCCTGAAATTACAAACCTTACACTTGTAAGACATTTTGATAAGCTTGCCGAGTACAGTTAGCTTAACTTGCTTTTTCACTAAGCGGCCTGACGTCGGACTGTCAAACTTTGGCTAGGGTTACATAAATTAACTGACAAAATTATATTTGTATTAATTACTTTCTTTGTCTCTTGAGTTACCATGTCCACTGGGGGAGTTTACTTCCTGGTTCAGCAAAGGGCGTGGCCTAGCGCTGAGGACTCATAAATACGGCAAGGAGCCAATTGGGACAGATTGGGACAAACCACCTGCTTTCATGTTAAAGGGGTTTTGTCAGTGTCCTTTGTGTTCTCTGTTACTATTAATTATCCCTTGGTTTCAACTTGGTTTGGCCAAGCCACTATATAGGTTCCTTTGGTTTTCATTGTAGCAGGTCAGTTTGTTGAGTTAACACCTAAGTGTTAAGTTGATGCCATGTTTCTGTGAATCATTTTCTGTTGACCTCTTTTATAGGCCTAGTTATTAGAAATGATTGGTTTATGATGTTTTCTGTGGACTTTTGGGTAAATAAAAAACTCTGTTTATTTAAACCACTCCTGTGTCCTGTTGTTCATACCCCTCACTGTTTATTCATCATTCTAAATGTTATTCTGTAGATTGTGTACATTACTTTTCACTTTACTGCTTTTTGCACTCCTGGTTAGAAGATAAACTGCATTTCGTTGTCTCATTACCTGTAATATGTGCAATAACAATAAAGTTGAATCTAATCTTGAGCAGGAACAAATGTCTTTACTCAGTACATATCTGACATTACGATTAAACACATTTGTGCATTCTTTGTAAATGCAAACTGGTCAAGACCACTGACGGAAGTAGTTTTGCAAAGTAATAAGTCGTTCTGTCTTTTACATGTAGGATTCAACCCCCCTTGTATTGATTTGTTTTCAAATGAACAGACACTTGAGTCATTCATTTGTAGTGATATAATAATTGTTCATCTGCAACGAAGAACGGCAACGCAAATCCCGTCATTGCAAACCGAGCCAAGTCGACTCCGAGCTGTCCGACTTCAGGCAAGCTTTTTGAGACCTCCCCCAACTGCAATCAGCTATTCTCGTCTACTTTCGAGCCGCCACAATAATGATACAAATTATGATTATTACCTTACTTTTGTCTATTTTTATTCCTCTGTGTTGCGTTTTTAAGGTGCAATGCCAAGACACATTCTTTGTATAAATCAGCACCACATTTGTAGTTCTTCCAGTTTGCAAAGACATAGGGTCTTACAAATATTAATATATATCTAATAAGTATATAAAATATCTAGTATAGCCACACTAGTAATTACACTGCATCAAGATTATATATATATTAAGAAAAATATGTTGGTTTATTTAAGATATTTTAGCTATAAATGGGTTTTTTCGGTTGGTTCTTTCTTTTTTGGTTACTGTGATCTTCTACAGTACATTGTTGGTTACTGTGAATACCTACAGTACATTGTTGGTTACTGTGATCTTCTACAGTACATCGTAGGTTACTGTGATCATCGACAGTACATTGTTGGTTACTGTGATCTTCTACAGTACATTGCTGGTTACTGTGATCTTCTACAGTACATCGTAGGTTACTGTGATTATCTACAGTACATTGCTGGTTACTGTGGTCTTCTACAGTACATTGTAGGTTACTGTGATTATCTACAGTACATTGTAGGTTACTGTGATCTTCTACAGTACATTGTAGGTTACTGTGATCTTCTACAGTACATTGCTGGTTACTGTGATCTTCTACAGTACATTGCTGGTTACTGTGATCTTCTACAGTACATTGTAGGTTACTGTGATCTTCTACAGTACATTGCTGGTTACTGTGATCATCTACAGTACATTGCTGGTTACTGTGATGTTCTACAGTACATTGTTGGTTACTGTGATGTTCTACAGCATGGGTTCCCAAAGTGGGGGTCGCGAGACCCCGAGTGGGGGTCGCAAGATGATTACAATTTTTTTTTTTTAAATAAGAAAAAAGAAAATTGATTAATTTTTTATTTATTATTATTATTTTTTTATTATTATTAATAATAACGTTTGCATAGAAATGTTCAGGGGCGGACTAGCCATCTGTATAATTTCCCCGCAACGAGGCTCTGTTTCTCAAACTTTACAAACAAATTAATTCACTAGCTGATGTTCTACAGTACATTGTTGGTTACTGTGATGTTCTACAGTACATTGTTGGTTACTGTGAATACCTACAGTACATTGTTGGTTACTGTGATCTTCTACAGTACATTGTTGGTTACTGTAAATACCTACAGTACATTGTTGGTTACTGTGATCTTCTACAGTACATCGTAGGTTACTGTGATCATCGACAGTACATTGTTGGTTACTGTGATCTTCTACAGTACATTGCTGGTTACTGTGATCTTCTACAGTACATCGTAGGTTACTGTGATTATCTACAGTACATTGCTGGTTACTGTGATCTTCTACAGTACATCGTAGGTTACTGTGATTATCTACAGTACATTGTAGGTTACTGTGATCTTCTACAGTACATTGTAGGTTACTGTGATCTTCTACAGTACATTGCTGGTTATTGTGATCATCTACAGTACATTGCTGGTTACTGTGATGTTCTACAGTACATTGTTGGTCACTGTGATGTTCTACAGTACATTGTTGGTTACTGTAATGTTGTACAGTACATTGTTGGTTACTGTGATCTTCTAGTACATTGTTGGTTACTGTGATCATTCACAGTACATTGTTGGTTACTGTGATCTTCTACAGTACATTGTTGGTTATTGTTATCATCTACAGTACATTGTTGGTTACTGTGATCATCTACAGTACATTGTTGGTTACTGTGATCTTCTACAGTACATTGTTGGTTACTGTGATTTTATACAGTACATTGTTGGTTACTGTGATTTTATACAGTTGAGATGTTACTACTGCTATTTCTACAGTAACTCCAGAGTTGCTGTAATTTTTGGGGGCTGAGCGCGAGAAGGTGACCATCCTGGTTTTGAGGGGGGCGTGTAGATCAAGGAGACTGTTAAGGGACTGGTTGTAATATGCCACTGACTCATTTACTGATGAGAAGTTGGCGGAGGAAATATGCTGGAGGTCCAGGGTCATGATGTCCGGGTTGATGATCCTCAGGTTCCTGAAGCGGATTTGGCGTTTGGGCTTGCTGAGTGGAGACTGGAAAAACAGCTCCAAAGAGATGGTCTTGTGGTCAGACACCCCCAGGTCATACACTAGCAGATTGCTGATGGGGGCGGAGTTTGTGATGACCAGGTCCAGCGTATGGCCCTTGGCGTGTGTGGGGACATCAACATGCTGTGTGAGATTGAGACAGTCCAGGAGCAGCAGAAACTCCGTGGCAAAATGGCAGGAGGGGGAGTCGACGTGAATATTCAAATCTCCAAGTATGATAATATTGGCAGAGGATGTGCATAGCGTAGTGAGAAGGTCTTGTATCTCTGGAATGAAAGCAGAATTGGGTTTGGGTGGCCGGTAGATCAGAAGTATTGTCAGAGCGAAGCGGGGTTTACATTTAAATGCAAGGCATTCAAAAGAGGACAATACAGGCAGGGGCAGGAGTGACAGTTCCAATTCCTTTCGGTAGATAACAGCTAGGCCTCCACCACGACCAGTGTTGCGGGCTTTCTCCAAGTAGCTGTAGCCAGGAGGGCAGGCTTCATTGAGTGTGGAGTAAGACAGGCACACTGTTAACGTCGGTCTGTACAACGGAATTGTGCCAAAACTACGCCAACCGGCTGCGGAGGGAGTCTCTCCCCCTTCACTGGAGAACTGCGCTAAAACAGCTGATCACAACGTTCACACTCTGTGGTCACAAAGTACTCCACTAGCCCCCCATCCCCCCGTCGACTTTCCTGAAGTACTTCCCCGTTGATAGAAATCAACACGTAATAAATTAAGACCCCACGGTTTGATGATTGATATGTGTGTGGGCTGTCTTTCATTTTGACACACAGAAAAATGTTATAATAAACATACATACTGTATGTTAAATGGATATATCCGCCTTCTTTCATTTATCTTTCCATTCCCACAACAATATACATAAAGAAATGGCATATTTTGGACATAGTTAGAATGGTGATTAATCATGATTGATTAATTTTTAAGCTGATTAAAAATGTTAATCGTTTGACAGCCCTAGTGATTGCAAAACAAAATATATTAAAAGATTGGAATCAAATGACACAGATTGATAGATATGCAGTTATTAATAACCTAAAAATCCTGTTTCCCTCAAACTTTGAGTAACCCCCCTGGCGCCCCCTGGCGGCCCTCCGGGGGGTCGGGCCCCCACTTGGAAAAACACTGAGCTAGGGGATCTTGTTATTTCTTGTTTTTGGGGATACTGTAGGCAGTAATACATATTGTAATTGTATTTTTGTCTTTTCTTCTCTTGTTTCAGGTTTGAATAATGCTGGGAACATTTCAAGAACAGTGAAGACCAGCAACTGCAGGAGACAAACAGAAAGTGTGTTGTTCAGAAAGAGTTTTTGCTGTAACTTTCACTATTTTTATAAGCCCAGCTGATTTAGTGAGGGCTAAGGTACTGTCAGTATCTTTTTATGTACTCACCCGATATTCTAAACTGGATATGGGTCAGACTCTTTTTATACTCTGTTCTCATTACTTTTTTGGGTCCCTCAGCCTTTTACACCGGGAGCCTCATGAATAAATTATAAATGTCCCTGGTCCGTGGAGTGCTTGTCGTTTGTCAATATCTGTTGGTCAATTGCGCTTTATCTTACATTTAACGGTGAAAGCAAAACATACACAGTCACATTGTGGCCATGTTTAATGTGTCGTCACTGACTCCGTACATGTGTCGAATTCAGCAGACGGCAGCCTAATGCCAGGCGGGTCCCAGCAAGGAGAGCGGAAAAGAAGGGCAGGGGGGGCGGGGGCTGACTCTGCAGGGAGTGCGGCCAGAAATAGCAGTGGTCAGATGGGGCAGGAGTGACCAGCAGGCGGGGTCACAGGATCCGCTGGTGGAGACCGCAGACCCACGTCAGAGGGCTGTACACCGGACATATATTGCAGATGCAATATGGACAGGATATTACAAGCTGCCGCTTCAAAAACAATGCAAATAAAAAAAACACAAATGTGGCAAAACACATGTAAACACACCTAACATGGGCAGTCTTATAGGTCCCATGACATGCTTTTCCAGTTATTACCCGTCCCCTTGTGTGTTATGAAGGTTTTTCTGCAAAGTACACCCTGTAGCGAGTAAAATGCTGCCCCAGAACACCTCGTTGGACATTTATCTTTTTCCATTTTTTTCTTCCTGGTCACAGTGACGTAACGCCGACCAAATGGACCAATTGGTCCGAATGGATCAATCCGCGGAGCTCCGCACACACACACTCACTCAGCCTTATCTTTTCTCAGCCGTGGCTCCTCGGATCTCCGCACACACAGTGTTAAGTTAATTCATCGAAAAAATAGTATACACCCAAATTCAATACTACTTTTCAAGTAACAATCCGACAACGAACTACCAACATGCCTATAGAGATGGTCACTCTACAAGTACAGCACTTGCACAAATGACTGACGAATGGTTCAAGAGCATGGATGATAGGAGGCTTGTAGGAGCTGTGATGTTAGACTTTAGTGCAGCTTTCGATGTAATCGATCACAGTCTGCTGCTGAACAAACTCAAATGCTATGGCTTTGGTTCTGTTGCTATGTGTTGGATGGAGAGATACCTGACTAGGAGAAGGCAGCGAGTCTTTTTCAATGGGAGCTTTTCTGAAAGTAAGGTGTTGCAGTGTGGGGTCCCACAGGGGAGTTCGCTTGGGCCTTTGTTGTATTCTATATTCACAAATGACCTTCCTTACGTATTAAATAAGTCCAGAGTAATAATGTATGCTGATGATTCCACAATGTACAGTACAGCATCAACATGCAGTGAGTTAAACTATCTACTTAAAATAGAGATTAAAGCCATAGCAGACTGGGTCAACAATAACAAACTGGTACTCAACATTGCAAAAACAAAAGCAATGGTGTTCGGATCCATACATATGTTAAGCAGCAATCCTCAATTAAGCCTGACACTGGCTGGTCAGCCAGTGGAACAGGTAAACGAGACTAAGTTGCTTGGCATTGTTCTTGATTCTGGTTTACAGTGAACAAAGCAAATAGACAGCATCATAACTAAAATGGGAAGGAGCATAGCTGTGATGAGAAAATGTGCAAAGTATGTAATACCAACCACTTTGAAACAAGTCATTCGGTCTCTGGTTTTGTCACATCTTGAGTACTGTCCGATCATATGGTCATCAGCAGCAAAAACACATATACAGAAATTACAAATAGCTAAAAACCAGGCTGCCAGACTAGCTCTCCACTGTTCGCAGCGCACTCATATTGGAGTTATGCATCGAAACCTATCATGGCTTCCGGTTGAGAAACAAAATCAAATCAAATTTAGCAAAGAAACACTGTATTTTTATGATCAAATAGTTTACACAAGAGACGAGCATGACCATAAGACTAGACAAGCTACATCAGGCCATCTACTGGCACCTAAACCAAGGACAAGTCTCCTGAACTCTTCTGTGTCTTATAGAGCTATAATGGAACTAATTGCCAAACTACCTTGCTGAAATAGAGTCCAGAGCCTCTTTCAAGAAGAGATTGAAGGGCCATCTACTAATGACCATGTACCCTTGTGAGCTGTGAACCCTAATTTAATTGCATCTCCTGCTTTGGACTGGTGGTTGTCTAGTGCAGTGGTTCTCAAAGTGGGGTCCGCGACCCCCCGGGGGTCCGTGACACTCTGCCAGGGGGTCCGTTAAAAGTTTTCAGATTCATTAATTTAAATTATCATGATATCATTTTTTTTCTTTTTTTTTTTTTTTACAAAAGGCTTCATAGCTTCAAGCGCGTCACCCGTTACCGTGGAAACAACAATAACTGGTACGTCAGTCAGAGAGGGCCGCTGCTAGCATCATAGAGATATAACACGGCTAGCATACTACGAAGATGGACAGATTTTTAAAACGACCGGTTACGGCTACAAATGAGGTAAATGAAAAACAAAAAACTAAAGTAAGGAAATACGATGAGGAGTATCTCCAATATGGATTTATTGAAGTGGAAGGGAAACCGAAATGTCTGATACAGTGTATGCCTGCGGTGTCTTGCCAATGAGGCAATGAATCCTGCCAAATTGAAGAGGCACCTCGAGACCAAGCATCCAGATTATGTAAAAAAAGACCGGGCTTTTTTTTAGAGGAAGGGCGAGGACTACCGCCAGGAACAACAACGGATGGTTAATGTTACGTCTGTTTCTGCTAAAGCGCAGCGGGCCTCCTACCTGGTAGCGCAGAGGATTGCTAATGCGCGAAAGCTCCACACAATAGCGAAGGAACTGCTGCTCCCTGCTGCGGTGGATCTGTGTGGGGTGATGGTGGGGAAATATGCGGCTGCCAAATTGAGAAGTGAACCTCTGTCAAATGACACCATCAGAAGACGAATTGAGGACATGTCTGCTGATATCAAATCACAACTGCTGGAAAGACTGAGAGGGTCTAAATTCGCGGTTCAATTGGATGAGTCCACTGATGTGTCCGGCTCTGCGCAGCTCATCGCGCTGGTTCGCTACCCGTGGGAACGAAGGATTCAGGAAGATTTTTTATTTTGTCAAGAGTTGACGGGCCGAGCAACAGGTGAGGAGATTTTCAATGTTATAGATATGTTCATGGAGACTGGCAATGTGAGTTGGGAGAATTGCATTGCGATTTGCACGGATGGGGCAGCTGCCATGACAGGACGCAAGAGTGGGGTGGTTGCTCGTGCCAAGGAGCGCAATCCAATGATGATAGCTACCCACTGCATGCTGCACAGGCAGGCTCTGGCGTCAAAATCATTGAGTCCTGAGCTACAGTCCGTTCTCAGCACGGTGGTATCTGTGGTCAACCACATCAAGTGTAAGCCACTGCAGTCTCGTTTATTTGGCCAGCTCTGCAGGGAGATGGGCGCAGGACAGGACACTCTACTGTTCCATTCAGAGGTGCGTTGGCTCTCCCGTGGAAAAGTGCTACAGCAGGTGTACAAACTGCGCTCAGAGCTGTGTGAGTTCATCCAGAATGACAAGCCAACCACTGCAGCACTCTTCTCGGACCCCAAATGGATCGCACAGCTTGCTTACCTCGCAGATGTGTTCAACTTATTGAACGATCTCAGTTTGTCCGTTCAAGGTAGATATGCCTCTATCCTGGAGGTAAGCGACAAAATGAAGTCATTCCGTGCCAAAACAGCGATCTGGAGAAGGCGGGTGCAAAATGGCATTACAGACATGTTCCCCCAACTCACAGAGTTTTTGGACACAAACCAAATACCAGCTGAGATTGTGAAAAATACAATCGGTTCGCATCTTGCCTCCCTTGGTGACTATTTCAATGACTATTTCACTGACGTTGACACCGATGCCTGGGACTGGGTGCGCGACCCCTTCGTTGCCCATACATCAGCGCGGGGTCTCAGTGGAAAAGCAGAGGAGGAGCTGCTTGACCTGGCATGCGACGGGACGCTGAGAATCCGGTTCGGCCAAGGGGGGCATGTGGACTTTTGGCCTTTGGTTGAACAGGAGTATCCGGAAATCGCTGCTGTTGCCATGCGGGTGTTGCTCCCCTTTCCAACCACATACCTGTGCGAGTCATCATTCTGAGCGCTGACCTCCATGAAGACCAAGTACGAGGCTCGGATGGAAGCGGAGAACGAACTACGTGTATGCCTCTCATCTACTTCTCCAAGGATGGAGAAGTTGTGCAGCGAGAGACGGGCCCATATCTCACATTAATGGTAAGAGTGTGCTATCTCTCTCTCTATCTCTCTCTGTGTGTGTGTGTGTGTGTGTGTGTGTGTGTGTGTGTGTGTGTGTGTGTGTGTGTGTGTGTGTGTGTGTGTGTGTGTGTGTGTGTGTGTGTGTGTGTGTGTGTGTGTGTGTGTGTGTGTGTGTGTGTGTGTGTTCTGAAATGCATGTTCTGAAATGCACTTCAAATTATCACTTTTCTCTTGATTTCCCTTTGATATTTTGTTTAGGTACAGTGTTACTTGCAGCTAATTGATTGATTGTTTTATGGGTATTCTGTGTTGAGATGGAGCAAATATTTTTAATACATATCTAATACCTTTCTAATACATTTCTCTTGTGTTGTTCTTTCACATAACTAAGACTATTGAAGTGTAAAAAATAGGCTAAGTCAGATTATTCCAAGGGACATACATGTCAAGTCAAGTCAAGTACATTTTTATTTATATAGCCCAAAATCACAAATCAGAATGAGGGGGTCCTTGGTGTATTCTCTATCTTGTAAGGGGTCCTTGGCTGCAAAACAATTGAGAACCTCTGGTCTAGTGCACTCATCCTTGGCTGAGATTAATATTGAAAGTGGATGACATTGTTGATGATGTTGGAGATTGTTGATGATATTGGTGATGTTGTTAATGTTGTTAATGATGTCAGGATTTATGTCTTGAATGTTGTTGTATTATTGTTTTATTGTTTTAAGTGTCTGACCCCTGAGGCCTGTACTACGAAGCCGGATTTTCTCTTAGCGAGCTAACTTCAGGGTAAACTCTGGGTTTCCGGCCCTACGATGCTGGTTCTCTTTTTAGCAGGCTAGATCTCCATGGTAACTTATGCTGAGCGGCTAACCTGGTCCGGAGCAGGTTGGTTTTCCAGGATAAGAGCTCAACTCAGTGAAAGCACCGCCTGCTGACCAATCAGAGCTCCGTGTGCGGAGTTTAAAGCGATCAAGTCATATTACAGGAGAAAGGAAATACAGAAAAACTGCCGTTGCAGGAAAGACGGCCGGCAAAAATCACAGACTGTGTGAACGTGAACATTAATAGAATATCACCTCCCATCTTCAGAGCAATCGGACTATTATAACATTAGAGTTAAGAAAGCTTACTTAAATATCTGCCACAAGTTAACATAAGTAACCGGATCAAAGTAACATTATCATTCATATCACATCATGATGAATCATATATCTCCTTAACTGAGTCAGCTGAGCCGTATCTGGCCGTGCAACACTCACAGTGTCACATACTGTATGCAGAAGTATTATTTTAAGCAATACATTAAGTTGACGAAACACTCGAGACAAATGTAATTAAAGTCAGATCGTGTCTTAGACGGGGCAGTGATATCATAAACCTGTTAATGTACGCATTCAAACACTTTTTCTTTTACCAGCTGTATTCACCTTGCAGGTGCAGCTATGTGGCTTTTATCCTGGATAAAGTGTTTAAGTCATGGATGTGTGAGTTCCGCAGTGTCTCGCTGTCTCGCAGACCCCACGCAGCAACCAGGAAACGACACCAGTAATCCAGCTCACACTGTCCGCTCCTCGAGCCTCAAAGCGCGGAGCAGCGAGCCCCGCAACGTCCCGCCAACAAGGCACCCAGACCCCACGCAGCATTCTCATCTGTTTGTCCTTACTGGTGTCATTTTCTGTTTGCTAACAAATGCCATTGTAACACATAAACACCAATGTCCAGCTGTAACGGTGGTTGACCAATCAGAGCACAGTGGGCTCATAGGGAGGGGGGGGAAGGAGCTCCAACAAGCCGTTTAGGACAGAGAGTGAATACACATACTATACAGAGATGCTGTATGAGAAACCAATTTGATTTTGGAACATTGCACAATATAAATCTATTCTAGTATACCTCAACAATGGAATTATGATCAGTAGAAATGCGCTGCATAAATGAAACGCTGCAAGGAGCTCAAAACACAACAGAAATTTGACGCACACCGCTGGAATTGGAGGGCTTGTTGATGCTCAGGATTATAAAGTTGGCCAACTGTGAAGTTGATGAAGATGTTTCTTCATGTGGTTTGGCACATTTGCATCACTTTCGAAAGTGTAGCGCACATTTCCTAATGGAAGTGTGTTGGGCTGTCGTAGTCACCGTATGATAGCAAGTCAAATGTTTCATTATAGCAGTAGTGGAAAACATTTCATTGTAGTATTGTAAACGCCCCACTGTTAAAAAGAAAACCATTATCCTAATAATAAGTAGACTTAGTCAGCATGAGTTCACCCACTGGTTTGTTTACTATGGCTTTGAAGCCTTGGGTTTAGCAACATTTTATAATACAATATTGTGAAATTCTAAAACTGTGAAGTTACCAAAACCACCGTTAAAGAACAATTGAGCATTTCTCACAAGTCATTCAACGCTAATCAATTACGCTAAAGGGTTCTTCCTCACTGGCAGATCTTGATCTTCCTCCTCAGCTGGTTTCTGTTCGCACCACAGTGTTACCATCTGGAAACCCTCACTCTCTGGGTTTCAGTTGAAAAATGGGTCGCCATCTTTGCCTTTTTGTTATTTTAAGCCTAAAGACTCAGAGGGCAGTGATCCTGCGCTCCTCCTCTGACAGCTCTGCCACCGCTCTCCCAGCAGCCTCTCTGTTTCCTCCTTCTTCTTGTTTTGGCTCCATCAACTTTGACCTCCTTTTATCTTCTTCTTTAAATGTTTCTCTAACTTTATAATTGCCCTGTCTTTCAACCAGGTTTCATTTAGGTTTGAAAGAAATTCACAGTTTTACAAGGCTTTGCCTACGACCCCTGTAAAATAGATTAATTTTTTTTTAATACTTCATGCTTCAAAATAACTGGTTGGATTTTTTTGTTTTATCCTTGTTTGAACTCTTACCCGTCCTATCCTGTGTCTTACTCCTGTTGATGCTGAATTTCCTTACAGGGATCATTAAAGGTTTATCTTATCGTAGAGCAAGAAAGAGCACATAAGGGAGAAATTGTAGGGATCAGTGCACTGAACCAATAATGTTCCTAACATGGTGAGTCGTGACATATCCCTGTCCGTCATGAGAGAAAGAGTATTTGAAAGCCTGGAACAAGAATAAAAAACATGCTTAAGAAATCAATATGTTACACTGTGCAAGCTCTAACCAGGAGAAATGACATTATGCTGAGAAGCAGGGCTGCCCTTGAGAAATGTTTCTCTGAAGATTCGCAGCAGAGCCAAACAAAGGAAGAGCAAACAGGTAAAAGCAAAGGTGGTCTCTGAAGAGGAGCAAAGAGTGTACTTCTCTTTTCATCGGAGTCCACGGCCTCCAGAGATGGGCGGAGATGGAGGCGTCTGCAGCATTAAGAATGTCTGCAGGTCTTAAGAGAGACACAGCCATCACAAAAGGTTTTGTGAAGTCTTCAAATTCGATTTGTTTTTCTTTGTGAATCTATTTTCCTGTCATTAGGACACATTCAGACATCAGACAATCTAATTAAGTTTGGTTTCAAGACAATCATCTCAACTTTAAGTCTAGTCTCAAATCCTTCAAGAGAAGTTCAAGTCCAGCCTAAAAAAAAATCCACACAAATTCAAGTCAAGTCTCAAATCATTCAAGTGAGGTGTCAGATTACATGTAACGGGATTACATTCTCAGGATACAAAAAATGGCACCTGTATTCCCTTTACATAAAAATATGCAATCGGATTACTGTTACATTTAAAATTGTGGATTATTAGCAGGAATACAATCACAGTAAAAATCTAAAAAAGCATATAGTGTTTGTTGTAAAAGGATCAGATGTTATCTCTTCTCTGTAAACTGTACTGTTCTGTAGGCTAATACTTTAAGTGTGAATCTATACGCCTACTGCCTGAATCTGCTTTATGGTTTTCACTTTCTTTGCTTTATTTGATCTTTTTTTAATTCAGTTGGTGAACCTATATGTTCATAAAATAGTGTGTGTGAGCTTAACTGTGTGTATTCAACCAAAACAGAGCTTTTTCTTTCAGCTCTGATTTTATTTCTGCTTTTTTGTACTGTATATGTTATTTTCTCTTGTATTTATTTGCATTGCATTTGATATTGAGGTAATCCAAAAGTAATGGAAGTACCAGATCAACCCAATACTTTTGAATGAAGTTTGAAACACGTCTTAAGTCGTAATTTTTCAGACTGAGTTTGAGCCTCAGTTCTCTAGCTCTCTTTAGAACAATGCTAACATCCAGCCTTTCCTGTATATCAGATGGATCCATCTATCATGGCTTGGTTTGATACGTTTTTATAAAGCACAAACAAACAGCATCTTCTCTGTAGGGTACTGAAGTAGACATATTGTCACAGATAACTTGGTACAGAATTTGTTTTTTATATGGTCCAAAACTATCTCGGATTCTCTCAGATGAATTACTTCCAAGGATAGAGAAGACAAAGTGCTTTCAGTCCGTTTTATCCTCCAGCTGATCTCTCACGTCTTGGTTTAACCATCAAACAGTGTTTTCCAGCTCTTCCTGCTGAAAGTCTCTTCACAAATGAAATATTAACTGCATGTCTGTCTGTGTTTCCCTCCTGAAAAGCTTCAGTATACTGCACTGTAAAAACTGTTGCTTTGTTAAAAAAATAAAATAAAATGTGTCAACAGTTTCCAAGCAATTTTAAGAGTTTAGTCAACATTTGCATTTTTTGAGTTGGTGAAACTTACTTTTTTAGTTTTCCTCTACTCAAGAACGTGTTACTTTGCTAAAACTTAAAAGCAATGTGTCAACAGTTTCCAAGCATGTGAAAAGATGAGTTGAGCCTACAATTAAAAGCCAAGATATTAAGTGTAATGCAAATAACAATCTGCTAAGAACCACATAAGACAAGAAGGCATCTATAGCGTTGCATAAGCATGAAAAATATAGTTTGCACTTCCTATTGTATAATAACAACTCGATGCTGTAACTGCAGACTACCCAGCTAGCGGAGAACGTTCTGACAACTTTGGGTAACGTTACCTACAGGTTCTAATAATGTTTTAAAGAAACGTTTTAATCTGATGTTCAAAGGACCTTTTTAGGATGTTTATTATTTCAAATATTGTTCCTATAAGGTTTAAGTTCAAATAAGACATAACTGCAGCATTCAGAGGATGTTTTGAGAATGTTGTTAAGGCCTGAGATGACAGAAAGTTTTTTTTATAAAACGTTCCTTTAATGTGATATGTTAACAAAGGTGGAACGTTTTGTCTGCAACATTCTGAGGACGTGTTTTGGACGTTGTTGGGTAACACATTAAATATGTTCTTTATAAAACGTTCCCTCAATGTTGCATGATAACAAAAGAAGAACATTCTCCAAGAAACATTCTGAAAATGTTTTCAGGATGTTATTGAGGCCTGAGATGACAGAACGTTTTTTATAAAATGTTCCTTTAATGTGATATGCTTACAAAGGTGGAACGTTTTGCCTGCAACATTCTGAGGATGTTTTTTGGACGTTGTTGGGGTAACACATTAAAGATGTTACATGATAACAAAATAAGAACATTTTCAAAGCAACATTCGGATAATGTTTCAGGACGTTATTCTTTTTTTATAAAACGTTCCTGTGATGGCAAATATTAACACGGTCATGGTCAACGTCAGATTTATTTCTAGAGCGCTTTAAAAAACAAACTTGTTGCATTTGTTTGAAAATGATGTTTTACAAAATGCGATGTCACCATATTTTCCTTTTTTTTTTTAAACAAACAAGCACGTAATTCATGATAAGCTGTAAGCAGATATTGCATGTTTGCGGTGACATGTGTGAGTTCCCAGCTAGACATTTTTGGTTCTCAAAAAATTCTGAGAATGTTACCATTCATTTTTCTAGGAATGTTTTCAGCGGGGCGTTTTATTTTCGTTCCAGGAATGTTCTTCTGAAAGGTAGGATAACGTTCTCTAAAAACATTCTTAAAATGTTTGGTGATAACTTTAAGATGATTTTGATAACATTGTTTTCAGCTGCAAGTTGGACTTTTTTATTAGAATGTTATTATTTTAGAGTATGTTAACGTGCTTTATCGTTCCGATTTATCAGAAGTCTTTTCTTTTTTTTATAAATGCGACAAGCAGCTATTAGAAGTCACTGTCGGTGTCACATGTACTGGAGGGGACCCAGAATCAGACTCGGAATCAGTTGGTAAAAGTAACATTTGTTTATTAGAAAAGGGGAGCTGGGAGTGGATGCAGTGGGAAACAGTTGTTCCAGGGTGGGTAGAGAGGCCTGGCTGGTCTTGGGAGTGTGGAAGGCCTTGGATTCCTCCTGGGAGAGACATAACAATTAGTGTGAGGCAAAAAGAGGCAAAGTTGTCAAAGAATATGCTGGTAAAAAGGTAGAGCGGCACGCAACAAACCATTCATGGCAACAATCCGGCAGGGAATGAGTGCAGGCTGCAGGCCTTCATAGTGTGGCTGATGAGCAGGTTGCAGGTATGGTTGATTGGAGATTACTCCCAGCCGTGTTGAGCAGACCAGCAGGCAGAGAGAGAGACACACAGTAGAAACAAACACATACAAACACTAACAGGGGTTTCAGGGACGGGCAGTGACAGTCGGTCCGTTCCTCTATATGTCTGTCGGTCTCAAATCTAAAGGGTGCAGTAACGATTTGTATCCAATATGCATAAACAGCGGATACTGTTTATACGCAGCCCTCACACACCACACACGGTCAGATAGCTTATCTAAAAGTTACAACCTACATAAGAGACACAACCTTTATAGTCAGAAAGAAAGTTTAATTATTTTCGGATATTTTACACATATGATATTATGAATACTGTGGGCCTACATACCTTAGTGTGATTATAAGTGCATGTGATTGAATATTGGCATGCATAAATTCGTTTTTATACGTCCTATTCATTGTATCAATGCACTCATACATCTTAAGAAGGTTATCACCAAACATTTCAAGAAAGTTTTTAAAGAACGTTATCCTACCTTTCAGAAGAACATTCTGGGAACCAAACTAAAACATCCCGCTGAAAACATTCCTAGAACAATGAATGATTACATTCTCAGAATGTTTTTAGAAACAAAAATGTCTAGCTGGGAACTCACACATGCCAACGCAAACATGCAATATCTGCTTACAGCTTAACATGAATTACGTGCTTGTTTGTTTTTTTCAAAAGGACAATATGGTGACATCAGATTTTTTAAAACATCCCTTTCAAACAAATGCAACAAGTTTGTTTTTTAAAGAGCTCTAGAAATAAATCTGACGTTGACCATGACCGTGTTAATATTTGCCATCACAGGAACGTTTTTATTCAAAAAGAATAACCTCCTGAAAACATTATCTTTGAACATTTTCTTCTTTTGTTATCATGTAACATTGAGGGAATGTTTTTTAAGAGAAAATCTATAATATGTTACCTCAACAACGTCCAAAACACATCCTCAGAATGCTGCAGGCAAAACGTTCCACCTTTGTTAACATATCACATTAAAGGAACGTTTTATAAAAAACGTTGTCATCTCATCTCAATAACATCCTCAAAACATCCTCTGAATGTTGCAGTTAAAACGTTATCTCTTAGTTAACCTTAAACCTTATAGGAACATTATTTGAAATAATAAACATCCTAAAAAGGTTCTTTGAACATCAGATTAAAACGCTTCTTGAAAACATTGTTAGAACCTGTAGGTAACGTTAGCCAAAGTTGTGAGAATGTTCCCTGCTAGCTGGGGGTTCATTAAATTGGTATATCAAAGGAAAGGTCTGCTGTCAAATGTTTTCTTATTTTCAACAAATATTCATTAACAGACATGAACCAAGGGCCATCTCAAGGTTTTGCAGTTGGGAAGCTTACATTGTCTGCAGCGTCCTTGGCGCTTAGCATTACTCAAACAAAAGTTATTTCAGACGTGGATAAATAAACATTTGGTGAGCTACCAACTATTACAGCAGCAGGAGAGTGTGTGGGATTGACTCATAATACAGCAGAGCCTGTCCTATGAAGACGATAGGACAGGCCTGTTATTTCTCTCAAAATTCCCCCACAGCTGGAAAAGGGTTTCACAAAATTCTCAGTGTTTTTCTTTTTAAATGCAGGTAATATAGTCTGGGCAACGTCGTGAATAATTGATGGCGTGTGTTTTGCCCATGTCTGAGATTGTGTCACAAGTATCTGTTATCACAGTGAAAACAATTTAGTTCGCTTGAGCTTGAAATTGCTTTAAAAATTGAATATTATGTTTTTTAATTGGCTAAAAACTGCTACAGTGGTTCAGGCTTGGTTTGGACTTGGACAGAAACTGTGCTGGTTCTTGTAGAGTTGGGTGATTTTCTAGGCACAATCACAGCTCTGAACTACAGAACAAAATCTTTATCAAAATGAAAAAACCCTATGGCAAAGTTGTGACAATGAAACTCCATAGCAGCGAGGAAAACCTTATCAGACTTAGAGAGAAAATACGTGTCGGCTCGATACGGTTGTTACAGTGGATACCTGAGTGCTCAGGCTACTTTAACAGATATATATTGTAGTTAAAGCAATGTACTATAATCACCTGTTACTATTTCCCTTTCCTTCTCAAGACTGATGGTTGTCTCTTGGTGCCTCTCTCAGCCTGAATCAATTGTCATCCATCTCACAGTGCCCAGGTGAACAAAACATTTTAGAAACGCATTTTTCTCCATCTTTAACATCACTCTTTTCTTCCACATCCACACTATCAGCATCTATCAGGAGAGAACCCGGGTCCTTTCCCTCCTGACTTCTTAAAAAGCTTCTTCTATCTTTGCCTTGTCATTGTGAGCTTCACAGCCACATGCCTTCTGTTTGGCTTTCATTCAGTTTGCTGAATCATCACATTGATTCCCTTATTTCTGTCTGTTTCCCTCTATCATCCGCCAGCTCTCTCTCCCCGGCCACTGATCCAAGAAAAAGTTGCTGCTTATATAATTCCAACTTATTTATATGTTGTGTTATGTAATGTTTTGCTGCAGTAGCAACACTCCAAACATTATCCTTGCCAATAAGGCTTATTGCAGAGATGAATCATGTGCAGCGAGCAGTCCTCACTACTAATGAGTAATCACTAATGCGCTTGTTATGACCACAAGGGCATTTGTTAGCATTATAACCACACTGGTGGGCTAGCTAGCTCATTTGGCTCAGATTAATCTTTCTAGTGTAATGCCAGCATTTCAGTAAAGCTCATTTAGTGGTGCAGATTTTGCTTTAATTTCCCTAATTGTTGGCTTTACATTATCATTTAAATACAGCAGATGTCTGATTTAGAGCTACATCTGCAGTGTTTGTGTCGCTGTGCTCTTTAATGCAGCACCTTCTGTTCAGTGTAGGTGCCTAAACCGGTTTTAGGAGTACACTTCTGAGGAAATAACAAGTATGGGATAACCTGATGATCACCAGGGTATCTTAACACGGGTCCTGAAGAGATGCAGTGTTTATTCAGAGACAGCCTGGTACCCAAACAGTACATCTTCTACCACTTGACAACTTTACTGTTATGTCTCTTCTCCTCTGCTCAAATGGCTGTCTGCTCTGAGTGCATCTACCTTCTGTCTCTCTTTCTCTCATTCTCACTCAGCAATACATTCAGCATCAGAGTGGTGCAGGAGCCCTATAACCCCAAAGTAATAAGCATTTTAGCTCTTCCGTTTCCCTTGTCTAAGTCAATGTGTTTATGAATTGGTTTGTAGTAAGTAGCCTGAAATAATATCTTTGGGTAACACAAGCTCATCATATTTTTTAGTTTTTTTCATAAAATATGTCAGTAAACACCTCACTGGTGAATGTCTGAAGCGTTATTGTGTCATAAAAACAGCTGTTGCTAACAAGTGAATTAATGAGACCACTAAATGCCCTCACACTGACCTGAGTCCACCTTTAGCTTAGCGCGGTGAAGCCCGCCCAGCCACCATGATATAGTTTGCCGAACTTTAGCTTTTTACTGGCCACTGTATTACGTGGAGATTATCCTCTTGAACAAAACATATTCATTATCATACATGTGTGTTTGCTACAGATCTTGTTTTCGCATATAGAGCAAAAGCTTTTTATCTTGAGAACTCTTGTCATGCTAACTTCCAGGTCAGCATATCAAAATGTCAGCACTGTATCACTCTAATAGCTCTGCTAATCTTACACATGAAGATAGCCTGCCAGAACATTCTGTAATAGGGCCATATTTCACAAAAGTCACAATTACTTTTTTAGATTAGAAACAAACAGGACCAAGCTTGAAGTGGATCATCCTAGAGGCCTCTTTTGGTTGGAGGTTCGGCTTTTAGGTTTGGATCTTGTTCTGGGGAAGTTTCACTAATGGGGCGAAGCCTGCAAGCTAGTTCAGGCAGTCAACTCGAGCACCAATGATACATTAACACGTGACGCACCTCGTCCCTCTTACAATCAACCAACGCATTCTCCTAAACATGCCGCTCTATTTAAGCTGCCAGGTCTGCCTGCCTCTGCCTCGCTATGCTGCTGCTGCGTTTGTGCCCTGCTATTGCGTTCACATTGCTACTGCTGCTGCTGTGTTTCAAGTTGCTGCTGCTCGCCTGCCCCACCACCACCCCAGCTTCAATTCCAACTTCCACCTGTAGGCTCGGGGGGATATTTATCTAATCATCACTCAATGTTCTTTGTAAATCTGTGGAGTGATGAGGCCCGAGCCTAGAAACCAAACTCAAACTATATGCTGCTTCTAATAAACATACAGTATAAAGAAACACGTGAGTTGTCTGACTGAACTACAATTTTGGTTCCGATTAAACTGAAAAGTCTGAATCCCTACCCGGATAATTTACCGGATTGATATTTCCGGCTAAACATCCACCAGCTTTTTTGTAGGGTTGGCAACATAACATTTTTTAGTACCAAATTATTTGATGAGATTGCCTATACATCCTAAATGTACACACCACACTTTAGACATGAAATGTTGCAGAATACACAGGCAGACCCTACGATTGTAAGAACCATTTTTTTATATATTAAAACCCGCAGGTTAGAGGTATTATTTATCCAGTAAACTCTCAACATACTACATTAATTTGCACAGAATTTGGTAGAGACCTTTACAATTCCCAGACGATGAAGTCTTGTGATTTGTTTTCAAGCTCAGATTTTCCTCAATGCCAAATGAGGTGGCCTTTTTATTCTAGTGAATTTCAAAAACTACTTGATGGATTGATATTCAATTTGGTTCAGACATTAATGTTCCCCACAGGAAGAATTGTAAGAACCTTTCATCAAGCACCATCATTATGTCAAAATAATTTGTCCAGTTTGGTTTATGACCAAGTATCTGCAAAACTAATGACATTAATTTGTCTCAGCTTTAATGTGTGCTAAGAATTAATAAGCAAATGTCATTATGCTCACAGGTAAAACTAAGATGATAAACTACTGAACATCAATACATTAGCATTATCGGTATTTCTCTAGAAAAATACTAACATGGACTAAAAAATAATATTTGTGTTTCTATTTTCACTGCATGATCGTTTCACTTTTATTTCAGTCAACATAGATGATTCTTCTACATTTTTCATGAAATATTACCCTCCGCCCTCAGCTACGTAATGTATCCATTACCTGCAATGGCCCCTAAATATCATAATGTGTTAAAATATTACCAAGATTTCACAATATTTAGCTTTAATATATTACAATAAATTACTGTTTTACCACTTTACAGTCTTTACCTGTAATGTTCACAATATAATACTGTAATTTAGAATTTCACAGTCAAATCAATACAGGCACAGTTAATTACTGTGAATGTACAGGATAAATGATTACCAGCATTTCACAACATGTTACAGTATTATTTCACAGTAAAATACTGTATTCAGACCATCCTCTGTGATAACACAACAAATTAAGGGATTTTCTTGCTTTTATCGCTCTTGCTCGCTTTAAATACTAATTTATTTCTTTGGTGAAGGTTTTAGGCTACTTAAATTGAAAGGGGCACCGCTGCATGTGCGTTAAAATAAACTATGCAACATATAAATCCATGTAAAATTGAAATTGTCGTCTTTGGCTTATTGTTTTCAGGTGCTTCCTGGGCATTAATCCTGAGACGGGCTCGAAAGCCAGAAAGAAGCATGGCAATTTAAACCCCCTTGTCAGCACATTCTTCAGAAAAATGTTTGACTTCGAGTGGATGTCTGTGTAGACATGTGTTAAGTGCTCCCCTCCTTGTTTTCTTTTCTGTCTCCCTGGCTCTGCCTCTGCCCAGGTGCACCTGGTCTGCCCCTGGCTCCGCCTCTGACCAAGTGTTCCAAATTCCACTCAGCCGTATATATAAAGAGAAGCTGGAGGGGAGAAGGATGTCTCGCCTATCCTAATACCGGGAGACCCTCTCCTTATAATACCTCTTACCTCTGGCCATATTTTTGCAGATGTGTTTATGTTTAGCCTGGTGGACATGGTAGTCCAGAGGCCTGTACTACGAAGCTGGATTTTCCTAACCTGGATATGTTTGAGTTAGCCGGTTGGCCTAATCCAAAACATACGCGCTGTCGCTAAACTGTACTACGACGCTGGTTATCAAGTGGATCGCTCAAGCCGGCCGTGGCCTATCTAGTTAGATGCGCGTTCACATGAAAGGGGTGGTATTTGGAGCATTCGACCAATCACAAACATGGAGAAGCGTACTGACAGCGCAGCGTCATACTTCCTGAATGAAAAGTCAACTATAATATTAGACAAATATGAAGAAGTTAAACTTTAAACATCCATGACTTAAACACTTTATCCAGGATAAAAGCCACATAGTTGCACCTGCAAGGTGAATACAGCTGGTAAAAGAAAAAGTGTTTGAATGCGTACATTAAGAGGTTTATGATATCACTGTGGATCTGACTTTAATTACATTTGTCTCGAGTGTTTTGTCAACTTAATGTGTTGCTTAAAATAATACTTCTGCATACAGTATGTGACACTGTGAGTATTGCACGGCCAGATACGGCTCAGCTGACTTAGATAAGGAAATATATGATACATTATGATGTGATATGCCGCAGACTGTACGTAATCCCAGCTAGACATTTTTGGTTCAAAAAACATTCTGAGAATGTTAGTCATTGTTCTAGGAAGGTTTTCAGCGGGAAGTTTTTGTTTGGTTCCCAGAACGTTCTTCTGAAAGGTAGGATTACGTTCTCTAAAAACATTCTTAAAATGTTTGGTGATAACATTGTTAAAATGTTTTTGAAAGCATTGTTGCCCTACTATTCCTAAAACGTTTTCAGCAGAAGCTTTTATTTTGGTTCCCAGAATGTTCTTCTGAAAGGTAGGATAACATTCTCTAAAAACATTCTTCAAATGTTTTTGATAACATAGTTAGAACATTATGCCCTACTGTTCTTAAAACATTTTCAGCTGCAAGTTAGATTTTTTATGTTGCCAGAATGTTATTATTTTAGAGAAGGATAACATGGTTTATGTTAAAGAAATTATGCAATGTTCTATGGCAGGGGTCGGCAACCCCTGGCCCGCGTGCCAAGATTGGCACGCGGCACCGTAACCAGTGGCACACTAGGAATAAGTGGAATAAGTGTGCAAAATATTAAAATTGTATTTTCGGATCCTGAACGAGACCGCCGCCAGAGCGCTTCCCCCCGTTACCTGCAGAAGAAAGCTATGCACGCAACGCAGCCGCGCAGTGCTGATCGTTTCACCACCGAGGAAAGCACTTCACAAATTGCAGTAGGCCTACCCATAAGGAGCTGTACAAATGCCGCAGTTTTTGCGTGGCTGTGTATTTAGTTGAAAACCCAGTGGCGATCTGCTCATCTCTCATTGAAATATATGCTACAAAGGGGCGGACTGGCCATCTGTGTGTTGAACTTTCCTGTCGGCTCCCAGACCGTAGTCGAGGAGGGCAGAAGCAACAAGCTTCAGGTTCAATAACCCACTTTAGCTTAAATCAGGGGTTCCCAAACTTTTTCAGCATGAGACCCAAAACAGAAATGTTGTGGTCCTAAGGGACCCAAGCTCAAAAAATGTCATGATTTTCCATAATATCTACAGTTATAAACAAAGAATGCAACACACGATGAATTTAAAATGTAAATGAAAATATTTATTTAATTATAAAAGTGCACCCTTTGAGCTTGCCCAGAAAAAAATAAGGATCAAAGCAGAAAGGCGAAACATGGGACGTGCAGTAAAGTATATACAGTACAAATTTCAATTATACAATTATCAAAAGTGCAATATTAAGTTTGTCGCTAGCTCAAAAACGATGTACACACCATTTTAAACTATTTTAAATGAACAAAGAACAAACATGTTGTAAACACAAAAGGGACAAAACACTAACTGAAGTGCAGTCAAGTGTATTCAGTACATCACAGGTGAAACCAAATTTAAATTATCAGAAGTGCAACATTAAGTTTGTCACTAGATCAAAAACTATGTATACACATTTTTTAAACACTTTTAAATGAACAGAGCTGTTTTAAAACACTCTGAGAGACAAAGAAACTCCAACACTTGGCAACTGATTAACTTTTTTTGTTGTGGAGGCTGACTTGATAGGATTCCCTCAGTGCCCCTCTGTTCCCTTTGAATGCCTGAAAATAACAGAGAAGATATTATCATTAACATTGCTGGGTTATTGGGTGATTTTTAATACCAGCCGGCGTACTCTGTATACCCAATGTGGACCTGGCAACCGCATTTATAGCGCATTACATTACATGTTACTTGTTAGACGCTTTTATCCAAAGCGACTACATACTCAATACTGTGGGGAATCCCCACAGAGGGATTTTGACAGGGTTGTTGCACAAAAGACCCAAGCGTGCACAGAAGAAATCTGAGAGCAGACATTTCACGAGCGCACAGAAACAGCCTGAGTGCAAGGAGAAGGTTTTAAACTGGAACACAGGAAACCTGTAAGCGCAGCAATATATCTAAGTGCAAGCGTACAGTTTGAGAAGAAGCAGAGCAAATCTAAGCGCAAGCAGGCACTATTTGAGTGTGAGGACAGGGTTTGAGGGAAAGAAATACATATTCTGAACGTGAAATCAATAAAGTATGCTCTCAAATTTAAAGACCACGCTCTTGAATAAAGATAGGGAATAACCCCCATATGTATTCCTATATCACACTGCAGCAGTCACGTCCGTGCGGCTGATACTTTCTCTCGCTTTCCTTCTCATACTGCCTGTCACTTTCCCTCTAATCTTCCAGTGGTTATTGTTTCGAAACACCGCTCTCTGCCGCTGCAGAATGTAGTGGACTCGCGGGAGCGAGTAGAGGACGCGCGAGAGCGCGCAGCTGGCGGTCCGCTCCGGGGCTCAGTCTGCATTTCATCCAACTTTGCATTAACGAAACAATTTCACAACAGACCCTGACAAACTCACAAAAACACAAAACAAATGATTAAAATGAGTGACTTACTTTTCCGCCGTCAAAACACTGCTTCTTGAAAGACTCTTCTTTGCAGATGAAAAAATCCTTCGATTTGTCCCGATGCAGAGGATGTTTTGTTTGGAGATGCAGGTGCAATTTATTAATTTTCAAGCTTTCGTTACTGAGCACCTCTCCACATAAAACACACTGAGGCCGCTCCTCTCCATTTCTAACAGCTTTTGTGAAGCCAACGTTTAAAAACTCCTCTTTGTATCATCTTTTTGCCGTACGATCGGGATTAATCAACAGACAATAAACAGACAGCGCGAAAACTTTCGCGGGGGACGCGTCAGAGCTGATACAAATACAATCTTTTATTTTTAGTTTATTTGTATTTATAAAAATGAAATCATTCAATATACAATGCTATATTGCATAATTTCATTTTCAAAGTAAAAAATAAAATACAAAAATTATAAAAAAATTGGTATTTGCAACGCAGACATCAGCTCTGACGCTGCGTGTGTGTAGCAATGCATTTAACTGGCGACCCAATCAAAACGGGTCCGCGACCCATTTTGGGTCGCGACCCTGAGTTTGGGAAAGGCTGGCTTAAATGACTGGAGAGAGGCGAGCTCTTCTTGGGAGGCCGTTGCATTTATTTAGCTGTTCTTCTGTTTCACAAAATACATCACAGACCACTGTTTTTCTGCTTCCTCGTTTCACTTCCAGAAACATATAGTTTACTTAACTATTGGAATTTGACTATTAACACATGTAAAAGGATGACACGAAATCAGCTGGTGAAAGTAACATTTGTTTATTAGAAAAGGGGAGCTGGGAGTGGAGGTTGGTTATGGCGGCAGTGGTAAACAGTTGTTCCAGGGTGGGTAGAGAGGCCTGGCTGGTCTTGGGAATGTGGAAGGCCTTGGATTCCTCCTGGGAGAGACACAAAAATCAGTGTGAGGCAAAAGCAGGCAAAGTTGTCAAAGAATATGCTGGTAAAAAGCTAGAGCGGCACGCAACAAACCGGCAGGGAATGAGTGCAGGCTGCAGGCCTTCATAGTGTGGCTGACGAGCAGGTTGCAGGTGTGGTTGATTGGAGATTGCTCCCAGCCGTGTAGAGCATACCAGCAGGCAGAGAGAGAGAGACACACAGTAGAAAGAAACACATACAAACACTAACAGGGGTTTCAGGGACGGGCAGTGATATTCGGTCCGTTCTTCTATATGTCTGTCTTTGGTTTTCTAAGTGTTATTCGATTCATATGACAACAGAGATACGTATATACATAAACAACAAAAACACTTGGGGTATAATGTTCGAACAATGTTATCACCAAACATTTTAAGAATGTTTTTAGAGAACGTTATCCTACCTTTCAGAAGTACATTCTAGGAACCAAAATAAAACTTCTCGATGAAACCATTCCAAGAATAATGAATGGTAACATTCTCAGAATGTTTTTAGAACCAACAATGTCTAGCTGGGAACTCAGACATGCCTACGCAAACATGCAATATCATGAATTACGTGCTTGTTTTCTTCTAAAAAGGAAAATGTGGTGACATCAGATTTCTTTTAAACATCCTTTTCAAACAAATGCAAAAACTTTGTTTTTTAAATCGCACTACAAATAAATCTGACGTTGACCATGACCCTGTTAATATTTCATATCACAGGAACATTTTATTAAAAAAAAATAACCTCCTGAAAACATTATCCAAATGTTGCTTCCAAAATGTTCTTCTTTGGTTATCATGTAACATTGAGGGAATGTTCTATAAAAGAACATCTTTAATGTGTTACCCCAACAAAGTCCAAAACACATCCTTAGAATGTTGGAAGGAAAACGTTCCACCTTTGTTGACTTATCACATTAAAGGAACATTTTATAAAACACTTTGTCATCTCAGGCCTCAATAACATCCTGAAAACATTTTCAGAATGTTGCTTGGAGAATGTTCTTTATTTTTTATCATGTAACATTGAGGGAACGTTTTATATAGAACATCTTTAATGTGTTACCCAACAACGTCCAAAACACGTCCTTAGAATGTTGCGGGCAAAACGTTCCACCTTTGTTAACATATCACATGAAAGGCCTCAATAACATCCTCAAAACATCCTCTGAATGTTGCAGTTAAAACGTTATGTCTTAGTTAACCTTAAACCTTATAGGAACATTATTTGAAATAATAAACATCCTAAAAAGGTTATTTGAACATCAGATTAAAACGTTTCTTTAAAACCTTATTAGAACCTATAGGTAACGTTAGCCAAAGTTGTGAGAACGTTCCCCGCTAGCTGGGATGTATTTATTATAAACGTTAGTCCTTAACATCTATCACTGTGTATATCACCATTCAAACATATTTTAAAAGTTGAACAAACCCCACACAGCTCTGTGAAATGTTGACTTTATTTAATCATTTCAGTAACGTTCATATTTCTCTTTTTGATTATAATACTGATGAACGTTCAAAACAAAGCACTTTGGCAACTTACCACATACGTTTTAAAATGCTTAAGAAGCACCGTAACTTTCATCATATAATTTCTCCGTCATAATCGGTTGTTTCCGTGAATGGCCGACTGTTGAGTGATGGCAAATGCTGCGGCTGCAAGGCATTGTGGGGCAGCATTTTCTCCTCTCCTTTCGATAAGAATGTTTTTAAAGAACGTTATCCTACCTCTTAGAAGAAAATTCTGGGAACCAAAATAAAACGTCCCGCTGAAAACATTCCTAGAACAACGAATGGTAACAAACATTTCTAGCTGGGAACTCACACATGCCACCGCAAACATGCAATATCTGCTTACAGCTTATCATGAATTACGTGCTTGTTTGTTTTTTTCAAAAGGAAAATATGGTGACATCAGATTTTTTTTAAAACATCCTTTTCAAACAAATGCAACAAGTTTGTTTTTTAAAGCGCTCTAGAAATAAATCTGACGTTGACCATGACTGTGTTAATATTTGCCATAACAGCAATGTTTTATAAAAAAAGAATAACATCCTGAAAACATTTTCAGAATGTTTCTTGGAGAATGTTCTTCATTTGCTATCATGTAACATTGAGGGAACATTTTATACAACCCTTTCTCTCATCACAGGCCTCAATAACATCCTGAAAACTATTTCAGAATGTTGCTTTGAAAATGTTCTTCATTTGTTATCATGTAACATTGAGGGAACATTTTATACAACCCTTTCTCTCATCTCAGGCCTCAATAACATCCTGAAAACAATTTCAGAATGTTGCTTTGAAAATGTTCTTCTTTTGCTATCATGTAACATTGAGGGAACGTTTTATAAAGAACATCTTTAATGTGATACCCAACAACGTCCAAAACACATCCTTAGAATGTTGCAGGCAAAACGTTCCACCTTTGTTAACATATCAGATTAAAGGAACGTTTTATAAAAAAACTTTCTGTCATCTCAGGCCTTAATAACATCCTCAAAACATCCTCTGAATGTTGCAGTTAAAACGTTATGTCTTAGTTAACCTTAAACCTTATAGGAACATTATTTGAACAAATAAACATCCTAAAAAGGTTCTTTGAACATCAGATAAAAAAATGTCTTTAAAACCTTCTTAGAACCAATAGGTAATGTTAGCCAAAGTTGTGAGAACGTTCCCCGCTAGCTGGGATGTTACTATGGTCCGGTTACTTGTGTTGTGGCAGATATTTAAGTAAGCTTTCTTAACGCTAATGTTATAATAGTCAGATTGCTCTGAAGATGGGAGGTGATATTCTATTAATGTTCACATTCACACAGTCTGTGACTTTTGCCGGCCGTCTTTCCTGCAAAGGCAGCTTTTCTGCATTTCCTTTCTCCTGTAATATGACTTGATCGCTTTAAACTCCGCACACTGAGCTCAGCAGGCAGTGCTTTCACTGAGTTGATCTCTTAGCCTGCAACCTAAACTGCTCCGGAGCAGGTTAGCCGATCAGGATAAGTTACCATGGAGATCTAGCCCGCTAAAATGAGAACCAGCTTTCGTAGGACCGGAAATCCCGAGCTTTCCCTGAAGTTAGCCGGCTAAGCGAAAATCCAGCTTCGTAGTACAGGCCTCAGTTTTCGCGGCTTTATTTTGTTCCCCACAGGGTTTATATTTGATCCCTGGTTAGTGGGGGGGGGAGCTCTGGGTCCTACGGTCCGTGGTGTGGCTGGCTCGGGTTCCCTCCTTCTGTTTGTTCCTATTGGCCAGTCCTCCAGACCTCTTTTTGTTTCCCGTTTCGCTTGTGTGAGCAAACGGCTGATTATCAATAAATGCTTGTTACCAAGTACCGGTTATTGCGTGTATTCTTTCATGTTGCGGGTCTCAACACGAGCCACTACCGCGGAGTAGAGGTTGGGGCCGTAACAACATGTCCAAGACACTGTGAAATGTACTTTGTACTTCAATGGAGTAATACAAAGTTAAAATGGGCATTTTCTTTGTTTTTCTTTGTTGATTGAGCTGATTGAATTGTGTAGTTATGGTAAAATCCCAGTTAACTAGTCAAATGTACAATATATTATTGTATTATTTACATTTGTATATTTACGGTAAATTACTGGCTACTGTGTTGCATTACTTCTACAGTAAGAGTGTGAAAATACAGGTAATTACTGTAATCTATGTACAGCAAGGTACCATAATACCACAGCTCTGTACTGCTATATCACAGTAATTCCATGGGCATGGCAACTGTAAAGTCACAGTATTTAGTTGTACTTTTACTCTAATTTACTGTAAAATATCTACAGTAAATTACTGTAAAATATTTACAGTCAATTACTGTGAAATATTTACAGTCAATTACTGTGAAATCCATGCAACTAGTAGCCAGTAATTGACTGTAATTTTACAGCCAAACATTTTACAGTGTATGGTTCAAAGGTTCAAAAGGCTTTATTGTCATATGCTACAGTGTAGATATGCAGTATCAAACATAAGTGACATGCAGGTGACATGTTTTGTAATAAAGGAGTATACTATATGTTAGGGAATAATTATTCCTTACTCCTAAGATATTTAACCTTTTCTGTGTGTTGACGTTTACGACCAACCCTGAGTCTGTTATCTGTCTTAAGGAATGGGAGGGTTCAGCTATTGTTGATAATATCGGTCACAGAGGGTTTTATGACTGTGAGAACGCTTGCTTCTAAGAGACAGGCAGGTGATTCAGTGTCTCCAGATGTTGGGGCTATCTCCAGTGTTCCCAGAATGTTTACGTCAGCCCCCCAATATGTGGATTAACTCTCTGTAAGCTAGTTAAAAGGTCTATCGAGAGAGAGAGGCTATTCAGAATTGATGTGGCAACCGTGCTGTCAGAACCTCTGGCTGCTGTGACTTGTGATGTGAAATCACCGGCCGATACTTGTAATAAAGTACCAGTGTTTGACATCAAAGCTCCAACTCTCCTCGTGTCTCTCTGAGTCCTGACTCTCCATTGCTGCAGAAGTTTCCCTTACACTATATGCATGTGAATATGAATGAAAAAATTCACAGTTGACCTAATTACTTTGCACGTCCGTTGGCATTGTTCCCAGATGGAGCTGAGGCGTGTGGGCAGGTGTGTGTGATTGTGTGTGTGATAGAGTGCTAGAATAATACGTCACTTATGTTGCCTCTCTCCCAGGAGTGCACATGGAGGGACGAGGAACCTGCTGTAGAGAGTGGCAGATTTGGGCCAATTAAGCCGGAACTAGAGCATATACCCACACACACAGAGACACCCACACACACAGAGACACCCACACACACAGAGACACCCACACACACAGAGACACCTACATACACAGAGACACCCACACACACAGAGACACCCACACACACAGAGATACCCACACACACTCTGTAACTGTAGCTCTGGCCCGACAGGACAACACCCAATGGACGCACCCTTCTGCTCTTTCATACACACAGACAAGATTCCCTTCTGTTCCTTATCTCACAGGCACTTAAGCAGGTACCTGTTTTCTGTCCACACAAACACATCAAAACAGATCCACGCATGCACACGCACACACACACACACACACACACACACACACACACACACACACACACACACACACACACACAGAACGCCTGTCTTCCTCTCAAAAATAGTACATTTCTACAATGTTTTCCTCTTGGATAACGGGTTGATCCGATCCTGCACGGATTCCCCTCCGGTTAAAAAAATCTTGGGAATATCTCTCTGCCTCTCACACTCCACACGTCAGCTCAATGTCACGCAGTACAAGGCTGAGAAATGCTCCGGTACATTTGTAGCTGAATATTGTCCTTAACTTAAATCCCCACAGTGAGATGGTAACACAGGCTACTTTCCTGTGTGTTTGTGTGTGTGTGTGTGTGTGTGTGGGTGTGTGTGTGTGTGTGTGTGTGTGTGTGTGTGTGTGTGTGTGTGTGTGTGTGTGTGTGTGTGCGCGTGCGTGCGTGCGTGCGTGCGTGTGTGTGTGTGTGTGTGTGTGTGTGTGTGTGTGCATGTGCGTGTGTGTGTTTATTTGCTTTTATTTTTCAAAGGGTGAATCCTGTCAAGCTGCTCCCAATCATTGGTCCTCACAGTTGCTAACCACAGGTATGTATGTTTATTTAAGTGGATTCTCACTTCTCTGCTGAAGAAAACAGGGAAGTCAGGGATCATGTTTGTGTGTTTTTTTATTATGGTGTTGACATGAAGCCCGCCTGCTGCATCAGCAGACTCGACCGCAACAGAAATTCTCAACCCTGTTTCAGGCTCATTCAATTATTCATACTGCTATTGCGGTGCTCTGGCAGAGAGAGAGGGAGAAAGGGAGGAAAGAGGAGAGAAGCTGCGTTGGACGGAAGGGAGGGTGAGGAATGGGAGGGGGGGGATTGGTGGAGGCAGCTCTACAGATGGAATATGTGTACCCAGTGGCAGCTTCCACTAGTTTCACTGTCGTCAGCCTCTCATAACCTCCCCCATCTCTTCTTACTTTCCCTCCCTCTGTCTTTTTTTCTGCCTCACTTTGCTCCATTTGATCCGTCTTCGCCTTTCACATCTTCTTGTTCTCTCTCCATTCATTTCCTTACATCCTCTTCCCTGTTCACCGCATCTGTCGCTCTCTATCTACTTATTTAGAGTAATCTGTTCTTCTGTGACACACTACCTCTGTCCCTGCTCAGGGCTCTGATCACAGGACCAGCACTAACATCAGTTCAGAGTCGGGGTCCCTGAACACAGATGTCTTATTTAAGCGAAAGAAGCATGATTTCACATTTTGAGTCCTTAAATGTGACCCCTCAATATTGTAACAAAAAGGGCATTTCAAGTCTTAAACAAGGGTTATGCTCGCTAGAACAACGGGGGAGCGAGGCAAAAGTTACTGATAGCATATCTTGCGTAAAGCACCAAGGAAACATGTTCACAATGTTTAGTCATGCATCTCCGATTTCACCTCAGAACATTTGATGTTACAAATGGAGCTGCTGTGATGCAAGAAAATGTCAGACTTGATCTCACAATAAAGTAATATCGTAAACGCTTGCTAGACAAGCAGGGCTTTACAAACACTGATAAAAGCAAACCTAAATGAAGAAGCACAATAATGGATATATTTGTAGGTTAGTGTGAATGTGTCATTTTGAAGATGTTTAGCTTTGTCCCTGAAAATAAATCTTAAAGGGGCCCTTTTATGCTCTTTGGGGGTTTCCTTTTCCTGTACTGTGTTCTATCGGTTTCTGTGCATGTAAGTGTCCTGCTAAAATCCCTGTGTTCCCTCCAGAGGGAGTTTATCTCCCACACCCCCGTGCCTGAAACCCCTCCATTGGTCTCCTTTTGTTTTACTTCTGTTACACAGTGACATCACTATGTAACACTTGTGCTTCTATTGGCTAGCGCTCTAACACATGATACGTGATAGGCTAAGGGGCGGGACATCTCTAAGCGGTTGACCAATCACAACGGAGCCGGCCAGCTAACCAATCAGAGCAGACTGGGCTCTGGTTTCAGACAGAGGGTGAAAAGAGGTGCTGCAGCACAGGCAGTATGAGAAAAATGAAGAGCTTTTTGAACATTAAAGCATGGAGACATGGCCCAGTAGAAACACTACATACTGATATGAACCTGAAGATGTCAAACCTGTTCACCTGTACCAGTATTATTTTGTCACCTTGCTTTTACCTTTTATCTCCTCATGATCTTCCTGTCCACAACTTTTGTTCTCAATGCAGCAGACCAATGTAAGCCCCCTCCCCTGCCTCTCCGTTATGGAAATCGCTGGCCTCCATTTCTCTGAGAGAGGATATAACTGGCTCCCCAAAGACATGGAGAGAGAGAGAGAGAAGGCAGTGAGGGAGGGAACATGAGAGACAGAAAGAGAGTAAAAGGAATGTGTGGGGGAATGTGGGAGGCTGAGCATGCGGGAGGGCAAAATAAAGAAAAAGCATACGCCTGCTGAGTTGGGTTCACTGTGAGAGAAATAAAGATGATGAAGGAGGAGAGAATATGAGAGAGAGGACTGGAGGGAGAAAACGGGGGTTGTAAAGTGTGAAAGTGCAGAACATATTTGGAGGAACAGCACTCGTTAAACTCTGCACCTCTATGAACTGTTTAGAGGTTATGTCAAATAACGGCTTTCTTATGTGTTTATAAATCACTTAGAAGCTATTAAAGCTCCTGAAAATGTAGCTTTAAATATTAAATAACATTAAAGATTCATGACTAAATGAGCAACAACAACAGAAGATAATCCTCTTTAGGTGTTTTTTTATTGAGACTTTAACATTCACACAATATGCTGATCAGGGCTAGCTTTTTTTAATTTATTTTTAATTTAACCTTTATTTAACCAGATAAAAAAGCATTGAGATAAAATCTCATTTTCAATGCTGACCTGGCCAAGAAGGCAGCAACGTAACACATGTTTACACAGACATATAAAATAAAGAGAACACAACTACAGTAAGTAAGCAAAAGACGAAAAGCAGTCACTACATTGTGCACATTTGGGACAGTAAGAAAGGTACTACTTATTACTTCAAGAGCAGCTGGTGGTAAGGACTTCAGACAACTTCATTTTAAAACAGGCTATAGGGACAAGTGCCCTCAGTTTGAGGCGTGATTGAAGGTCATTCCAAGACCAAGGACCATAATGAAACAGACTCCTTTTTCCAGCCTCATTCCGCACAGCAGGAACCTGGAACCGTATCCAGGCACTGGATCTAAGGTTGTAAGAGTCACAAACTGGGGCAAATCTGGCACATATGTAGAGTGGAAGCTTACCAAAAATGGCTTTATACATTAATAAAAACCAATGCTGCATCCTACGCATAGTAAGTGAGGACCATCCAGTTAGGCTATACAGTTTGCAATGATAAGTCCTATAGGATGCATTTGATATATAACGCAGTGCAGCATGGTAGAGTGGGTCAAGTTTGATAGCTTGATAAGATTTGATTGACAGTGACAGTCACCAACAAAAACATTTTGACGTCATTTGGACACACCCTTTGAACAGCCCACCCACCATTAACACACAAAATCTATTAATTTATTATTGATTTTAAAGTCATTTATTAACATTGCAAAAGCACTTTACATATTATTTTTGTTATTAACAATACTACAGATACGGTTTCTAATTAGAAATGTAACTTTACCTGTTATTAATGATATTTGGATTGTTTAGTAACTGCATTTTATATCCTGTATTATAAATTATCGTATCACATTATAAAGCTGTTATAACTTATCATTATGAGGTCACTAGTTACTTTTTCTTGAAAACCTACAGTATGTCTATGATAAAAAAAATTAAAGTATTACAAATGAATAATAATAAATGCATTAAGATATGATTAATACAATTGTCATTGAGTTAATAACAGTTATGACGTATTATAATGTGTTGTGATTATTGACATTAAGCTTTTTGCAAATGTATGAGTGCTTAAAAATATAGTTGGTACAGTGGTATAAGCTGATTATTATTTATCTGCCTCCCAGATTCATTTTCCCATGGGGGAGTTCACCCGAGGCGACCTTCTGAATGAGATCAGGCCTCCTACGATGGCGACTCCTCCCTTTCACCTTCCTCACTGTTCCTCCAACTCCCTCTCTGACATCCTGTTGTTGTGCGTCAACCATACATATTTCATCAAGGATTCAGTGAGGGGTAGGTGGCAGTAGGTTATGGCTAGGCGCATTAATAAATCAAAGCAGAACGGAAGTGGCACTGTGGGATTTCGTACAGGGTTGGTGCTGTCATGTGCTGCAGTCATGATGTTTTCCTTTTTGCTTCAACGGAAAAAGCAATCATGTATGATTGTTACATGACCCATGAACAACTTCATCTAAAACTAATGACTTAATCGGGTGGAATATAAACACCTATTGATGTAAAACAGTGACTGAAGGAAACCCGGTGTTACCTGGGGGAAACTCATCACAGGACATAGGAAACACCTGAGAGCCCAGAACACAGGCAGGAGCATCCGTCTGTGGAGAGTTGGCTTAACACTCGGCAGGGTTTCAGATCAAACGCACACTTCAAAAGGCTTCCGCATCTCAAAGCAGGGTCTGAATTGTCAGGATTGTCCAGACTTATTTGGAATCAAGACAAGCTCACGTACTTTAGATACTAATATATCAGAGACATTTTCTTTTCTCATTAAGAGTTTGCTTGTAAATATGAGAGGCCGCACTCACCCCTAGCAGAAATATATGAACATACAGTACAGTATGCAGCTTGATGCAATATTATGAGGTGTAAAGTTCAATGGCATTAATGAATAAATGCTCGGACCAGGCTAGAATAATAATGATAGCAGGCAGGGCAACAACAGTAAAGCTGTGGCCGTTTCTCAATGTCGAGTACACATGCTGCAGAGCCACTATTTCAAGTATACTACGTCATCGAGTGGCGCCGAATGCTGGGCATTTAACATGCATTTAAACAGTCCTTCGGCGCCGCTCGATGACATAGTATACTTGAAATAGTGGCCCTGCAGCAGGTTTACTCGACATTGAGAAACGGCCCGTGTGTCGCTACAATGCTCTTGAATGTGCTCAAAGATTAACCACTTTTACATTTTAATTGAAAATATTAAATGTTGAAGAGGAGTCGGAATTCACCATATCAACTTACTATCACGTGCCAGAACAACAGCTATATTTGGTTGTACTGTAGTTGCAAAATGGTGTCTTTCATTGTTTGTATCTGCATTGGGAAGTGTTACCTGGAACATTTGGTTTGGTACATATGGTGTATAGTCTGGAAAGTTTGGCAACATCTTAGTTGACTCATTACTTCGGCTAGGCTACTATCCAATGCTAATGTTGCTAGCTAGCATGTATGTTTCCTTCCCGCAGTTTTATTCTCAGGCTCATTAATACATTTTTGGGGGTATTCAGAATTACGAACATCTGCTGTTCTGGAACTTAGCTGAATCAGTTTTTATATTATAATCCTATAATCATATCATTAGGTTACAATAATGTGGACAAAAGTGCGTCTCTTTTAGCTCATAGCTTAAGATAACAGTGCACACCTTTCTCTTATTGAAAAGCCTTTGAATCCACTGTAGCAAGTCGTTAGTGTAGCAGTTGGATACAATGCTACACACAGACTGAACACCCCTCCTGATGATCTGATTGTACTCCACCAGTTTACATTTCAAATAAATGTTTTTCTTTGAGTTAGATTTTCTAGCACCAATTTGAGCTAAATGAAAAGACGTTACCAAGCAAACTACAACAACCTCGGAATTACTGTCACACCACAAGATCATAAGGCAATATTTGCAAAATTGTATATTTCATTGTTGGTATCTGCATTGGGTATTTAGTAAAACTGATACATGGTGTATGGTTCGAAAAGTTTGGTCATTACTTCCTATTTAGTGCTAATGTCGCTAGCATCAGGTATTTTTCCTTCCAGCAGGTTTTTTAACAGCTCATTTATAAAAAAAGATATTTGTATTTTAAATCTGGAAATGTATTGTGCTGAAGCATTGCTGAATCTGTTTTTATATAATAGAGCTAGAATCAAAACATTAAAAAAACAATGATGTGTAAAAGGGCGCTCCTATAGTAGTGAAACCTTTAGATAAAGTATCTTTTCATAAGCTCATTGCTTGAGTTTTACAACTTTAATGATTTTAGTGGGAAATGCTCTTAAATCTTAAATTAAGCAGTTCAGTATTTCCCTCTAACCCAGTCTCACAGCATTTCGTGTTATAGTCACGACATTTAATCTATTGATTCGTGTTTACCAACACGATTTTTCCCTTTTTTTCGTGTCACACAGAACGATTTTAAAAACGGAGCTAAAAGAGTGAACACAGTGAATAACCCTTATAGAATTCAGGTAATCAGAAAAATAACTTTGAAGGAATTATGTTGCTTCATACGTACCTGATGTTTCAATAATCAATTGTTTGCTAACCAATTTCTAAGCCATTTTAACACAAAAGGTGCCAATTTAGCAGCTTTGTTTATGTTTTTTTTCCACTGTTTAAAAGATTTACATGCAGGTTTAAGTAGTTCAGGAACTTCCTTACACAGAGTCATAACATTTTGCTGACTGCATAACCACAGACAACCTTATTTGCTCTCACAGCTGCAGGAAACAAGTTATATTTAGCTATTCCATAGCTACACTTTTAAACGAGCTCGGGGACTTGGTGTGGTTTAAAATTGAATCTAGTGTTAATAATAATGCTGCATTTTGGTCTCAAAGAATAGCTCTCTGATTCTGCCCTGCACAGAAATATATGGTAAAATAATGAATGACAAAAATGAATGTTAAAGACACTTGATTTTATTAGATTTAATTTGTATTTCCCTTTCGTGCACAGTAACCTTCGTAATCCTGCTGTAAAAATTTTTTTACATCTTCCCAATAGCACCTGCTTCATTCATGGAGGACATTTCTCTCTTTGACTTGCTTCTCCCAGGAGATCTCCTGTTTCTCACATGTGCTAAGGTTTTTAGAGGGACATTATTTTCCTTGTCGTGTAGGGCTGGTTCATGAACTACTGATGCTGCCCATAAAGCCCACTGAGACATATGTGTGATATTCAGGCTATACATAGAGAGGATAATAACACCTTCCTTGTTCAAAGTAACTTCCTGTAAAATAATCGGGCCCTCTCCGTATGGCTTTTAAGACGTCATCGTTTAGTGGAGAGTTTTTTCCCACAGTGAGTCCTGACCAATGGAGCAGCCTCCATTCACCTTGATCCCAGCCTGCCTGGGAAGCCTCATTATACTCCCTGTATCCTTCCTGGGAGTCTCTGCTGATCCGTAAATGCCTCAAGTTCCACTCCCTGCTGTCTGTGGAAGCCCTCGCCATGGGGGGAGAAAGGAGAGGAGAGGAGAAGGATGACAGGACTCTTTCTTTCCTTCTTTCCCACACTTATGAGCTTGATGTTGGCCCTCCACTTTAAGGCATCTGCTGTGAGTCAAATTAGACCAATTGAAGTCTTACAGCTCAGTAAAACCGCTCCAGTGACATAATTAATAAGACTGTCAATTGTCCAAAGGCTTCGCTACGTTACGGCACTTTAAAGGAGCGCACGCTCTTTCAGCAGGCGTTTTCCTAAGTTGTAGTTGTTTAGAGTGGCAACCCTCAAACTCTCATTACACGGTGCTGCTTTGTCACCACAATGTTAACAAGAGAAATTGCTGCCGTTCTGAACTGAAGCATTATTCCTGTCTTGCCTCTGCCACCGGGGACAGCTTATGAATTAATGAGATGTCAGCAGAGATGTCGTGTCTTTATCCACTCAATCTCTCCAAGAGAAAAAAACTGCCACCGTGGAAGAAGTGATATAACGTAGCAAAATGGCTTGACTCACGGGGCCTCATCTTTAAAAAAGCTCTCTCCTTCTGTTTTGTTATGGCTGATTTACATCCTCCATTAAACAAAAACAGGAATAAATCAGTGGATTCCACTTACATTGGTAACGGAATCAAATAAATCAGACAGTGTGTAACTGTGTGGTTGTTTGGGGATTGCATCTCTTTCTTTATTTGGTTAACCTTCATAAGTCCATAATAGACCTGCTGTGTTTGCTCTTACCAATGTTAGGCTATTTAACATCTTCGAGTGACTTTCTTAGTTTAAACAGTTACGGTTTTATGGCTGATATTTAACAAGAATATGTGGTCAGAAAAAAGTTTGACATTTTGAAAAATAGGCATATTTGAGAGCTTAAAGAGCATCTTGCAGGTTTTTATTTTTTCTACATTTATGCTTAAACTTGCTTGAAAATTACAATTAAAAAAGTGAATGCAGGATTTGATATGTTTTACGAGACATAAGGGCAGGAATTCAGAGGGAAAGGAGCAATTTTGAGCTCTGCTCTTAAAAACTGCTTTTTTTTAAGGTCATACGTGAAACGCGTCATATTACATCACACAGGGGACACATCTCCGCTCTCTGACCGCGGGTATAGTGGAGTTGCGTTGAGTTGAGCGGTTGTGTTTTAAGGAGCTGGTATTTTTCGGTAGTTTTACATTGTATTTCACCATTTGTAATCATGGTGCAGTATTGTGTTTGTGCAGGTTGCACAAATACCAGCCTGTCAGGACATCGAGTCCACAGTAAAAAGGACCGGAGCTAGCGTTCGTTCCTGGGTGCGTTGTGCATCCACCTCCCTGCAGCACATACTCTCCACAGCTTTATCAGGAAACCGTATTACTTCTCTCCAGAGGCGTCAATTGGGTTTGGCAAGGTATGGCAGCTGCCACACCTTGGCTCCAGGGGAAAATGTAAATGTTCGTTTTAAAAAAATAAATTTATGGAATTACTCTGTGTCAATTTGTATTGATTATTCTATTATTTAATTCATATAAATTAAATACAAATGAAAATCAGAACAACACAATCGATTTCTCTAGTCTAGATATTATCTTTCCCAATACTTATCGTAACGTATCCCCCCTCCCTATCTTGAAATGTGGTATCTCCTGACGAGAAGCCGCCGGAGGTCAGAGCGGGTCATGTTATCGCGGTTTTTTTTATTTTTCGGCTAAGCTAATTAACTAAAATGAAAAGAAAGCAAAGAACTTTAGAATCTTTTTTTATCAAAAAAAAGGCAGGTGAAGGTGATGGCTCCAATGTTGCCCCAGCAGCAGAGGGAGAAGGACCAGGTAGTGAAGGTGGGATTCAAGCTGTTAACGAGGCTGTTAGCCACTCCAGCACCTGCGCCGGGGATGCAGATGCTAACAGGGAGACGGAGACTACATGCATGGAGGCTGAGAACTCGTCCACACCGACTTCTCGAATTGAATCCGAGTCTGAGTCCCCACCAATTTCTCAGATTGAAAGAGCTGGATCAGACGTGGACAGCGATAAGGAAGGTCAAGGCCCGGGTGCAGCAGCAGTAGCAGCCTCTGGGTCAACTGGAGCAGAGAAGAAGGATATTAGTGGATGTAAAACAGACGGACTCAGGCGTCCTCGTTTGACCCACTTCCCAACTAGAAATGGAAGACGCTTTAATGTCAGTGTGTATCAGGAATATGACTGGGTTGAATATTCTGCGCAAGAAGATGCAGTTTATTGCTTTGCATGCCGTCATTTTGGAGGAGCCTCAACTTTAACAGGTGACAGGCATGGACTGCGTGTGTTCATAGACACTGGATACACATGTTGGAAGAACATGAAAAAAAATCTCCGGGATCATCAAGGGAGCAGTAGACACAATTGTGCTGCATTAGCGTGGTCTAACTTTAAGGCTGTGATCAGCGGACATAAGGAATCCATCGCAAGTCGGATTGACGCAAACAGGACAGATGAGGTGCAGGAGAACCGGGCTCACGTCAAATCCTTGTTCAAAATCACGTCATTTCTGGGAAGACAGGCCCTCCCTCTCCGTGGCCACAACGAGAGAGATGAGGATGAAAATAAAGGAAATTTCCTTGAACTTTTGGACGTTATTGCAACAGATGACAGGAACGTGAAAAGCAAACAGGAACGCAGGTATGCGCACTATTCTTCCCCAGAAGCCCAGAATGATATGGTGAGAGTTATTGGGGAAAATATCAGAAGTATAATCATAAATGAAGTAGGAGAAGCACGGTACTTTTCAGTGTTAGTGGATGAAACGAAAGACCTGTCTAAGAAGGAGCAGCTGGCCATTTTGATCCGTTATGTACATGACGGGATTATAAAGGAAAGAGCCATTGGAACCTATCACATGAAGGACCTGACAGCTAAATCCCTGGCCCAGAAAATAATAAAGGAATTATCGAGTTTAGATATTCAGCTGTGTGTTGCACAATGCTACGATGGTGCAAGTGTTATGCGGGGTAATGTGCGTGGAGTGCAGGCTTTAATACGTGAAAAAGTGCCGCATGCAGCGTATATACACTGTCATGCACATAGACTAAATCTTGTGCTTGTGAGCTCGATAACTGAAATACCAGAGATGGCAGAGTTTTTTGGTGTTGTTCAAACACTATATACTTGTATTGCAAATAGCAATACCAGACACATGCTTTTCATTGAGGCTCAAAAGAAGTTGGGACACAACAAAATACTGCACTTGGAGCGCACCTGTCCCACTCGGTGGCTGTATTGGTATAGGGCTCTACAGAAGATAAAACTGCGCTACGAGGCTATACTAGCTGTGTTAGATGCCACTATTGACGCTCATGCAGAGGGTTCAACTGAAGCTGCTGGACTTCGGACAAATATGCTGACAGTCACTTTTGTTGTGCGTCTTCATGTCCTAGAAAAAATCTTAAATCTCACTTATGGACTGTCTGAACAGCTTCAGACAAAAGACATTGCAATCACGATGGCTTCCAACCTCATACGGAGTACTAAGGCCCAGCTGGAAAAGATGAGGTCAGATAAAGAGTACCAGGACACACTGAGCAGAGCCAAGGCATTTTCCACAGAGCTCGGCCTCCCAAGCAGCGACACTGCCCCTCTGCGACCAGCAAGAGCACGAAGTGTGTCCAAAGCCTTGGCAGGGTTTATTGTCGGATCATCCAGTGGCCAGAGACAAACAGGAGATGACCAAGAAAAAAGACTATACTTTGAAACACTGGACCGCTTCATCTCTGAGTTAGATCGCCGATTTACAGATAATGATGAGCTACTTAATGCTATCCAGGCATTTGATTGTTCATCTCCCCATTTCATGGATGTAGTTAAAATGGAACAGTTTGCACAACTCTATGATGAACTGATCGACACCACCCTTCTCAGTTCCCAGTGTCACACAGCAAAAGCTTTCCTTGAACTTGAGATGAAGGAGGACGTGGAGGAGGAGAAAAACATAATGCTGGCTTTGACACGACTGAAGACCATGTCTGTCGCTTTTTCAGAGGTCATCAAGCTATTCAAGATCGCAGCAACAATTCCTGTCTCCACTGCATCCAACGAAAGATTCTTTTCCGTTTTAAAAAGAGTCAAGACTTACCTGCGGACCACCATGAGCGATGACAGGCTCACAAACCTCATGTTGATGGCTGTTGAGCCTGCTGTCGTAAATCCCTGGACGCAGATGAACTCGTCAATAACTTTGCTGCTTTGAGGACCCGCCGTTATCCACTTGTGGAATAATTAATAAAGTTCATCTCAAAGTAAGATACCCAAACATCTTATTAATATGATTTCTCTTTCTCTTTTCTTCTCCCTCCCTCCCTCTCCTCTCTCCCTCCCTCCCTCCCTCCCTCTCCTCTTTATATTTGGACTTTAACAGTTTACAGCAGTTTACCTGGTATGTTCACGTGATATTGTTGCAATTACATAGTGAATGAAGTGAACAGAAAGAGTGAAATTGTGTCAGAAAGGCTATTACTGCTGTCTAACCCTGCCGCTTGCTATCCATGGTGCTGAAAACGGATGCGTAACGGCGCATTTGACTGAATTGATTGATTGACGTGCGTAGTTAAGTGTTTGTGTCCATAGTTACTTGCGCTAGCGGGATGTGAGTGAGGCTGCATTTGAAAAAGTTCAAATTTTCCTAACCACACAGAAAAGCTACATAGCAGACTTGTCACTTTTGTTATGATTATTTGCTGGGCATGTATATTGATTGATACTGTAGTTAAGTCATGTGACTAGTAACCTTGCCATACCTTAGCTTTGGCTGAATTGACGCCACTGCTTCTCTCTCCCCCCCCTTCGCTGCTCTCTCTCTCTCCCCTCCGGTACACGGCACCGTAAGACGTAGTGTTGAGTTGCATTAGGTAATGCTGTGGTGGCTGTACTGCTCCAGCCGTCTTCTTTGTGTTTGTTTGTTTCCCCCTGTCTGTGTTGTTTGTGTGGGCGTGGTGGCTGTCACTCCTGGCTCCCGGCTCAACCTCCACTCACCTGCTGCAATCAGCTGTGCACCCTCCCCGACTACACACCTGCTTTCCATCAAGCCATTTACAACGGCATATCAACGGAGGCTCCACAACCTTTCTCCGCCAGATCGTCAAGTATCAGCCGTATCTCACGTCTCCACTCCGGTACACAGCACCGTAGTGTGGAGTTGCATTAGGTAACGCGAGATACGGCTGATACTTGCGCATTAGTTTCTGTTATGGATCAGTATCAACAGTCCTGCCAGTAACGTTACTATATTATCAATGCTACATTAGTTATAGCCTGATATATGATGGCTAACTTTACAATGTTGTAATGTGACATTAGCTAACACTCTGTAGCTAACACCGGTCACTCACCAAGATAGCTGCCCAGTTCTCCACTGGTTCTCCTCACACCACAGCTCAATTTCTCTCTGATGGCCGTTATTTCTTCTAATCCTTGGCTGCTCCTGGTCTCTTGGACGCCTAGCAGGCTCATAATTATAAGGTTGTGGTCCGTCATATGCATTCGAATATTCATGTTCAACTTCTTCTGTGTCTTCTGTGTTGAAACTAGCATTGGGATCCATGTTTATTCATACGTTACACCGGCCGCTCTCCCCCTTGTGTCCCCCGTGTTACGTCACACGCGGGAGGTCACGTGCCGAGGCTTTTTTATGC